>NC_068397.1:31832097-31861208 GCF_023724105.1 Carassius gibelio
CTCAAAAGCAATTTGCGAACACCATTGCCCCTTAGATTTTTGTGTGTTACACAGAGAATTGTGTGTTGGAAAAAGTGTTTTATGAAATTGAAAATTGATTCAAAGGCTGAGAATTAGTGTATGGTTTTCAGATTTTGTGTGTGCTTCTGCTATTTGAGTGTCAGCTTTCAGAAACTGTGTGACAAGGAAAGAGTTTGTGTGTAAGCAGTTGAAAAAAAAATATATGGGAACAAGTACTGCATCTTGCTATGACACTATGGTAAAAAGCATTTTTTCTACTAAACTGAAGCCTTTTTTCAATCACGCATTTAAATTTAAACATTTAAACAGCACGGCCATTGGTTTGTGCAGTGTTTTAAAAATGAACCAATGGCTCAGCAGTGGAGCTGCACAAGCTTATAGTGGCGAAGCCCACCAAAGCCTGCCGAAGCACGGCAGAATAAGCAAGGCATCTGGCTATATAAGTGTCTGTTCACCACAGGATTCTCAGGTTACTTTGACTGAAGCGATGACTGAGTCTACACTCGTACTAGCTCTTGCTAAGACATTATGGGAACACAGTAAAATCATGCCATGCTAATGGAGTCGAACGACTAAAAGAATCAAACTTACATAAGCAACCAATGCTCATAGTGAAGTTTAAAACAACCCAAGGCTAAGATGGGCTGAGTTTCCTGAGGTCACGTCCGGCCTGGTCAATCATTCCAGAGTACTCCTGTAACTTTGGCACGCAGGGGTCGAGAGCTAACAGGTGAACTAATGCCACTTAAAGGCATAGAGGTGTCTCATAGATGGGGCTCTAGCCTCTGAAATTGTGTTTAAGACTCGCTCTGGGAGGCTCGAAGGCTCCCATCGAGTGGCTAAAGGTGCAGGGCCCATAGGTCAGACCGAGGAAGTCAAATGGTACCATTCGCTTGAGAGAGAGATCCCGCCTCAGCAGAACAGGCCAAGGGGCCATTACCAACAGCTGAGTTAGCTCTGAGAGCCACAGCTGGTTCATCCATAGGGGGGCCACCAGGAGAACCTTGTGTTTTTGTTCCCTTACTTGCCTTATTACCTGTGGGATCAGGGCAACTTGGGGTAAAGCATAAAGGAGGAAATAGACCAATCGTGGGCCAAGATGTCCCTGGACACCTCGGCCTCACCAAAGATCTCCCAGATCCTCTGAACCATCTGCGGATGGAGCATCCACTTCTCTGAGAGGACATTGCTCCTTGATAACATGTTCGCTCTCGGTGAGCACAGGTTGAGTTAAAACCCATTCCAGGAGGTGTTCTACAAGAGTGAAGAGAGGCTCCCCGGCTATTTATGTTGGACACCACCGACATGTTGTCCGATCGGATTAGCATGTGGTGCCCCTTTAGGACTGGTAGGAAGAACTGACAGGCTTAACATACAGCAGTATTTCCAGGCAGTTGATGTGGAAGCCTTTTTACACCTTCGACCAGTGGCCAATAGTCAGTATGGCTTTGCAAACTGTCCCCCATATCTGAGCTGGAGGCGTCTGTAATGACTGTCCTTCTGCAAACCATCCCCATGACCACACCCTGTTCCATCCAGCGGGCGTTCTTCCAAGAGGCAACCTCTGAAACGAAGAGGTTGAGTGGTACCTATCTCATCGCCAGTCTCTGTATGGCCACACCCCATTCTGGAGTAACTACATTGTGTGTGGGGGGGGGGGGGGGGTGAGGGGCGGAAACGCTCCCTGAAAAGAAAGCAATCCGCGAGCAGAGAGAGGCAAGACTGAAGTTCTTGCAGTGAGAACAATATGTTCCCATGAGCCCAGCTTCCGCATGGATTTCCCCAAGCAGGAAACACATTCGGTTTGGCCACCATCAGTGTTCAGAGAAGCACGACCTGCAGTAACGGCGTGGCATTTGCAACAACACCAAGCTCTTTTAGTGTCACTGGATGGCAGCAGGGGAAAAGGACCGCTGCATCATTGAAGCAAAGGCTTGTCAACAGCGAGTGGCTTCGGATCAGTGTAGAAACGTAGTCGTCACTAAAGGAAAAGAAATCGGAGAATCCTGTGTTGAACACCCACTTATATAGCCACATGCCTCACCCAGTCTGGCGGGCTTTGGCAGTCTTTGGTGAGCTTCGTCAACAGCTCCGCTGCAGAGCCATTGGTTCATTTTTTATATACTTTATCATCCAATGGCCGTGCAGTTTCATGGTGTGATTGAAAAAAGGCTTCAGTTCAGGAGAAAATTGTTTTTTTCCCATAGCGTCTTAGCGAGATGAAGTATGAGTGTATTATTAAAAGGGAACTGTAATATTATGGCAAAAGTGTTTGCTAACACCAACCAAAAATACTTATGAGATGTGTTTGTGATAGTTTTTGTCATTTTGCAAGAGATGTGAGGTATTTTGCAGTTTGTGTGTGCAATTCTTACATTTGTGTGAAAAATGTTGAAAATGTGTGTAAGTAGCTGAAAAAAACTGTAATGGGCAGACACTGCGAGCAGGAATCAGGAACCAAAGACGCGTTCCTGGACGATTCTCAGTGTGTTTGACAGCCAGTTCTTGATAAGGACACAAGCGTTGAGCTGATGGTGTTGTGAATGCGGATGTGAGCCAAGCGTCTCACTATCGTCTCGATTACAGACACAGCATGTGCAGGGCCCCGGGGCCTTTGTGACGTGGCCAGCCAATCAAAACAAGCCCAGCTGCAGCCAATGAAGCACCAACACAAAGATTGTGTCATCTGCTCGAGTCACTATATCTGTTCACTTTGTCCTTAAAATATTAAACACATTTACTTGTGAAGATTCAGAGATTTTCAAATTAACATTATGACAGTTCTTCATTACACAGCAGATGAGTGGAAAAAGACGTGACAATAATCACAGAAATATCTCACAGCAGAACGTTGTACTGGAAAACAAAAACATTTTCTGCAGTGTGACTGTAATATACAGTATATCTGGAGGAAATTATGAATGGTCTGAGTTCATCTTAACTATTATGATGATAGTATATCTCACCTCTGATGATGGACAGTTTGGAGGTCACAGCGATTTCACCTTCAGTGTTTTTGGCGACACATTCGTAAACGTTTTCGTCCCGCGGAGCTCTGAGTGGCTGGATACGCAGCACTGCTCCCGCCCCTTCATCAAACTCTACGGTCTGGACCAATGACAGAGCAGCATGAGCACACATCCACCAATCACAGGAGATCACAGTTATCAGATCAGCAAAGAAAAAGCTGAATTATGTTCAGTTGTGAAATAATAACTCATTTATGACCAACACATTTAAATCAATTACATTTCCGTGACTTTCATCCAACTGAATAACTGATCTGATCAAATATGGAGACCTTCAAGAGTTTAAAAGGGTAATTTTGCAGTTTTTACAGTCTAATAAGTTCATTTGGGATCACAGAACACACCTAAACACACTCATCCATTTGGGAATTAAACACATTACAGTACACACACACACACACACACACACACACACACAGGAAATGACATCAGCAGCCAGTATGAGCTCTGAATTCATGTTCACCAAATAAACAGTTCAACATTTAGGTAGAACGGCTGAACAAAACTCATTTATACTTCTGTCAGCTTATTTTACGTGTGACTGACACTGACTTCAGGCAAAGCGGGATTCTTTTCTGTCCCTAACAGAGGTCACATGCTTTAGGAACTCCATTCCCCGCAGAGACACACTCTTTCTTCTGCTGCTTTAGCAACTGTACAGGAATAAAGGCTTCTGCTCTGCTCATTAGCATCTCATTTGCATATTCATGAGAACAGATTAGTTCAAATCCCCTCCTGTTTGGTCACAAAAGTACAGAATAAAGACTCTCCATCGCCAGCTGTGAGGACGCAGGTGCAAACACACACACACACACACACACACACACACACACACACACAGAAACAGACACACACAATCTCACACACACATTTTTTTGTGCAGTTTTAGATATTAATTCAAATATTATTTAGAATGTTTAATAATCAGTTTCCGCATGGGGACCATTGACTGCTCCACAGAATTTATTGCAGTTGTATTTGTTGTATTTTTTATCATCTGAGAAATGCTTTGACTTCTATTCCAAAGTGAGTTTTATGTAATCCAATTAATGTCAAGCACATGAAACAGGGTCAGATTGCACACATTTGTACTGGTGCTAAATGTGATGAACGAGACTTTATTTATCAAGCACTTTAAATGAACTCGTTTAGGCTTGGCATTTATAATAAATATTGTTTACAATGAATGCACCTATAATTTATGTTTCTTTTATATTGAAATCATTCATGCTGTTCTGAGTAGAGTTATATTTAACTGTGGGGTGACAGCATGTCACAGTGTTTATAATTTACTGGTATTTTCCAGTATAATAATAAAATGCCATTATTACACCTATGTGACTTATCTGTGTTATCTTTCTCTCAACAATGCATTTGAGTAACATTCAGATGTGACTGATATTCTGGAAAACACGTTGATATATTTTTTCATTCATTCATTTATTCCTTTTATTTCTGCTTCTGACGGCCTGATTCAGTCGATATCTTGTCTCAGAGTGATCTGATTCTCTGCTGCTGTGTGTTTCTCACCTCGATCCTCTGTGAATTCACTTTCTTGCCCTTTTTGTTCCAGAACACCTGAGGCTTGGGGTCGCCTGCGGCCTGACACACGAACGACACGACTCCGCCGGACACACCGATCTGATCCGTGGGAATCTTAGTGAACCTCGGAGCCACTGCAACAGAAACACAAGCACCTCACTGACGTCAGGATCATCAATTAATGATCATTTCCAGCCTTCAGAGAGCTGCTGCTCACTCGTACCGGCCTCAGAAACACACCTGTTCAACACAGACTCACTCACACAGCAGCTCCACATGAACGGATGACATTTCAACACTTCTGTCAAATGACCTGGATCGTGAAAAGTGCAATACAAATAAACATGACTTGACTTTTTTACATTTGAATCCACATATTTCAGCACTGAATGAATCAAGTTGATCAAGTCACCTTCATTTGAACAGAAACGCTGATTGTGTCAAAGCAGCTTCACAAACAGCAGAAGCAATCATGAAACTCAACTCAAGCTGATGTCAGGCCTTTCTCTTACAGCACAAGTGCACAGTCAACATTTTTAAAGACTCTGCATGAATTTCTGTTTATGTTTCACCAATATCTAGGGGTGCACAATAAATATCACCAATAATTAATGCGCATCTTGTCATTTAAGTCGGTTCTCTAATCAGCAGTAAATTGCTTCACCTGCGTGAAAGAGCAGAGTTTACTACACAGAGCTTTTAACTGACAATCTGTGCAATTCCACGGTCATTATCAGCAGCTCTGTGTAGTCACTGCTGCTCTATGTGTACTATAAAAAGATCCTTGATCTTTGATGTTAGTCTAAAAACAGCTTACATTGAACTTTATTCATATCCATAATGTAATAGTGTGGATAAACACCTGTTTAGCCCCATCCACTAATTATACATCACCAGCTGTTTAACCCCGCCCACCAGTTCTGCAACATCGCCTGTTTAGCCCCGCCCACCAATTATACATCACCGCCTGTTTGGCCCCGCCCACCAGTTCTGCATCACCACTTGTTTAGCCCCGCCCACCAATTATACATCACCGCCTGTTTAGCCCCGCCCACCAGTTCTACAACACCAGCTGTTTAGCCCCGCCCACCAGTTCTACAACACCAGCTGTTTAGCCCCTCCCACCAGTTCTACAACACCAGCTGTTTAGCCCCGCCCACCAGTTCTGCATCACCACCTGTTTAGCCCCGCCCACCAGTTCCACATCACCGCCTGTTTAGCCCTGTCCACTGACTCACATGTAGTGTTTAGGAGAGAGGCAAATTCAAGACTATGCAGAAACCAAACGATAAAGATGCTCTGAAGACAACAAGGTGCTATTCAGTGTCAAGCTTTTTTGCCCTAAATCACATTATATCAGTTTGATATCAGTAAGAGCTTATAGAGGCAGTGAATGCAGGAACATCTGTCACCAAAAACACCAGCCTGATTCCAACAGGCCACTAAATACTGGACTGTGAACACAAGACGATCAGATTCTGCAGTACAGCACACACACACACACACACACACACACACACACACACTGGCTGGCCGTAGTCATAGATACGGCACCCAGAGCGCAGGATCATCGCAGCGGTGTTCTGTTGCCATAGCGGCGAGTTAAAGCTGATCCTGTGACATTCATCTATAAACCCTCCCCCCATCTGCAGGTGACACACACACACACACACACAAGATGACACAAGTGTGTGATATTTTATGAATGTGTTGTTTTATTTCCACTTGTTTAACAGTTTAATAAAAGCAGATTTCACTACTTATTATTGCTCGTCTGCTGTACATCATGATTTGTAAGTGTATAGAGAGCTGAGGTGAGGAGAGCTGCCACTGAAGCACAACAAACAGAAAATAAACAGAACGAGCTGCTGTGGGGCGTTTCCTCTGAGCGTCTCCTGCTCCACTGACAGCCCTCACTCACACACACACACACACTCTCACACACACACACACACACACACACTGGAATCTTCCAGATACACAACTGCACCCTTCAGAATCATACACACAGAGACAGAACCTGCATCCCTGCAAACATCACCATGACGACTGCCATGGGAGGAAATAACATCATCACTATGGGGTCATGTGACACTGTGAGAACAAGATCACAGTGAATCAGAGACTGTGATCATTATTTACACGGGTTTCAGGTGACGCCACCAAGCAAACCAAGTCTGAATTATTGTAATGAAATAATGAATGCAAGTAATCATTGGAATGCAATTAAAAATGCAATTAATTAAATACAGTTAAATCATATGTGGATTAATGCAATCATTATAACTATACTAAATGCTGATTCAAGGTTAAACATTTTAATGAATCTTTGGTGACATCACATGAAATGGCCTCTTCAGTCACACTGATCACATCATCACATCACAGATGCGCTTCCTTTATTTATCAGGGTTGTTATTGCTAAAGAGAGAGAAGTCACTTTCATTCCAGTGTCCAGCAGACAGCAATCTTTCTGTTTTAATAATTAATTGCAGTAAAACAGCATCAGCCTCTGCTTAGTTTCCATGACGACATCCCATCACAAAGGACATGCATTGTTACCATACCAACAACAGTGCGTTACATGGAGACCTACACAAAGAGTCGCAGGAGTTCTGCAGGAAGATGAAGAAGAGCAGCAGCGAGGAGCGGAGAGGACCTCTGCCCCAGAGAGCCATGACCCTTGACCCGACGACTGACGTCCAGACGCACTGCAGACAGAGAGCAGAGAGCTCAGCAGCAGAAACACACCATACACACAGACACACACACTCACTGACTGACTCAGACACACACACACACACACACACACACTCACAAACACACACAAACTCACTCAGACACTCACAAACACACACACACACACACACACACACACACACACACACACACACACACTCACTGACTCAGACACACACACACACACACACTCACAAACACACACAAACTCACTCAGACACTCACAAACACACACACACACACTCACTCAGACACACACATTTTATTTCTACTTTCTCACAACTATTGTATCAATAATTACAATTAACAGTGCTTTATCTTGTCAGTTTGAATTTTATTTTTCACTAAATGCCTCATTCAGCCAAAAAAATTGTAATCAGTTGCACAATTAATTTATAAATTTTCTCGATAGCCATATATAATCTTATGAGACATTTAATCTGTTAATCTGATCTATGCAGTCTTTGTTTGTAAAGGAACAATCGTTCAATCAAGCCAATATGTTCAAAATATTGTTAACTGTAGTAGACGACAAACAAACACAAACAAGAAATGAACAAACATCACAACACAACAAATAACCAACAATAATGACAAAACAACCTCATCATTTATTCATGATGCAATGCATGCTGGGAAATCACATACCCTCAGACTGTGTTTGACTCGTTGGGATGGTATTTGAGAGAATATGGGAAAATTGCATTTCTAAGTATTAGAGATTTAAAGGTTTGTAAGATGGAAAATACGTAGTTGTATTGTTTTTGTATTTTCGCTACAAATGACTTACTTTATACCCTGCACTTCTGTAACAGAGGAAAATGTGCAGAACATCTGACAAATAATACACTAGAAATAATGTTATGATTCGAAGACATCACATAAAAATATAATGTGGTCAAAATGAGCTGCAAAATGACATATGGCACGAGACTGAACTTGATGAAGCCACGTTCATCATCATCATCGCTGCAAGTTTTTCTGAGGTAGTTTTGATCTCGTGCAGACATGGCTCTTTACACTGATTATATGACAGGTGTTTAATACAGTCAATGCTTTTCTGGTCTGGACTCTGATGAGAACTAACATGCTCTCAAACAGACGAGAGTAAAGTGCTGCTGCACAGACGTCATCTCAACACCATCACTTCGCTCTCGCAGAGATGGATTTTTTACAAGAGAGCCCATTAATTATTGAAAAGCTTCCCAGGCATTGTGTGTTTTACTCTCGGATGTTAAGTGCAGTTTGGACCGTCATCTTCCAGGAGGATTCAGCACAGGCCTGCAAAACCTCCACAGCCAGGAGGCAATATTTACTCAGAAAAATCAAATTATTCAAATGTTTCCCATCTAGGGCTTTGTGTGATCCGATATCAATCGCTCCACGTTACGTTCCTGGTCTGCTTTTCACACTCAGACAATAACAGCAGAACAAATGAGCGCCAGAGCTAATCTCATTTATGACTAGCAGTAACATGTGAGATGCTAAAAAAAAACAGCACAGAATTCAAAGGTGAGTTGAGGAGCGGGTTTGGCCTCATCATCAGAGCACCGAGTGAAACAGTCTCGATACTCTCCTCGAGTGGGTTATCGGTCCGCCCGCTGCGTCTGCGCTAAAGCTGCATCTGATTGCAGCGTGTCGACCGTCCAGACATTCACTGAGGTCACAACCCGCTTACGTGCCACCAGATGTTGAGTGGCTCCACAAATACAGTTCAACACGGGATCATCAAACAGCAGCTAAAGACCCGCACGAGCATATGCTCGCAGAACAAGCTGCACTTTAACTGTGCGACGCGCCATTAGATCCAAACTGAATGTCATTGCATGCCTTCCAGCTGATGTGGCAGATCTCAGAGGGGCCGCTAAACCCATGCTAATGGGCAGCTAACATGCAGATGGCATCGGCGCTGTCAGGTCATCAAAGTTAAAGTGCAAAACGAACACGCTTCTCAAAAATGTGTTTATTTCCTTCGCTCGAGGAAACGACTGAGGAGGAGTTGGGATTTGCTGTCAGGCCTGTCAGAGTTCAATCAAGACACCTTCACAGATCCACGACACACTCGAGAAGAGACGACACGTCCAAAAATAGAGGAACTGGAGGCATGTGATTATCCAGCACACACACACACACACACACACACAGATGACAGATACTCACCACACTCTTTCTTTTTTTTTTAGATGTGTTTGAGCTTCATGTCCTGGTTTTCATAATCCTCAGCGGTCTGATCCGGTATTCCTACAATCAGACACGACATGGGAGATTTAAATGAACAAATATTATATAACATACAGGAAAGATTGTCTAATAAAGCAGTGAGTCGGGAGAGGCAGAGCCATATGCTGGTTTTAGCAAGAGAAGGAGTCGCTCTCAGATGCAGACTCTGCTGACTGATTTCTGAAGAGTCGAACACTGTGTGGCTTTCTCAATGTCGCAAACATGATGGTGATCTGATTTTCTAGAACATTTTCACAAACACAATCTGATTTTCACAAACATGATCTGATTTCTACAAAAACAATCAGAATTTTTACAAACACAACATGATTTTCACAAACATTTTCAAAAATGTAATCTGAATTTCACAAACGTGATCTGATTTTCTCAAACAAGATGTGATTTTCACAAAAACAAAGTGATTTTTACAAACTGCATTTTTCCATCTCAAAAATATATCTAAATTACGGCCTTTGCTCTCAATGTCAAATGCAGAAATGTTAATCCATGCATTTATAACGTCAAGGTTAGATTATTGTAATGCTTTATTGGGTGGTTGTTCTGCACGCTTAGTAAACAAACTACAGCTAGTCCAAAAAGCAGCAGCAAGAGTTCTTACTAGAACCAGGAAGTATGACCATATTAGCCCGGTCCTGTCCACACTGCACTGGCTCCCTATCAAACATCGTATAGATTTTAAAATATTGCTTATTACCTATAAAACCCTGAATGGTTTAGCACCTCAGTATTTGAATGAGCTCCTTTTACATTATACTCCTCTACGTCCGCTACATTCTCAAAACTCAGGCAATTTGATAATACCTAGAATATCAAAATCAACTGCGGGCGGCAGATCCTTTTCCTATTTGGCGCCTAAACTCTGGAATAACCTACCTAACATTGTTCGGGAGGCAGACACACTCTTGCAGTTTAACTCTAGATTAAAGACCCATCTCTTTAACCTGGCATACACATAACATACTAATAAGCTTTTAATATCTAAATCCGGGACTTTTAGGCTGCATTAATTAGGTAAACCGGAACGGGAACACTTCCCATAACACCCAATGTACTTGCTACATCATTAGAAGAATGGCATCTGGAGTTTTGGTTCCTTGCCTCTGGATTGCTTAGTTGGGGTCTATATATAGATAAAATATAGAGCTGAGTATCATCAGCATAACAGTGAAAGCTAACACCATGTTTCCTGTTGATATCTCTATAAAGCGTGAAGAGTAGTGGCCCTAGTACTGAGCCTTGAGGTACTCCATACTGCACTTGTGATTGATATGATACCTCTTCATTCACTGCTACGAATTGATGGGGGTCATATAAGTACAATTTAAAATATGCTAATGCACTTCCATTAATGCCATCAAAGTGTTCAAGTCTATGCAAAAGAATGTTGTGATCAATTGTGTCGAACGCAGCAGATATAGAGAGATAAACCCACGATCAGATGATAAGAGCAGATCATTTGTAACTCTAAGGAGAGCAGTCTCAGTACTATGATACGGTCTAAATCCTGACTGGAAATCCCCACATATACCATTTTTCTCTAAGAAGGAATATAATTGTGAGGATACTACCTTTTCTAGTATCTTGGACAGAAAAGGGAGACTCGAGATTGGTCTATAATTAACTAGTTCTTTGGGGTCAAGTTGTGTTTTTTTTTTAATGAGAGGCTTAATAACATCCAGTTTGAAGGTTTTGGGGACATATCATAATGACAAAGAGGAATTAATGATAGTCAGAAGAGGATCTATGACTTCTGGAAGCACCTCTTTTAGGAGCTTAGATGGTATAGGGTCTAACATACATGTTGTTGGTTTAGATCAGTGGTTCCTAACCTTTTTCAGCTCGCAGCCCACACAACCACACACATATGTTTGCGCGGCCCAATTCAAAAAAATTAACTGACCCCGCTATTGTTGGAAGTACTCAAAAGCTAGATTGTTAACTGTATTTATTGAATGAACTAGGGCTGTGCGATATGAAAAAAAAAAAAAAAAAACTTTCGCAATTTCTTTGATCAATTTTGCCACTGTGACACACACCGATATGCTTTACAGTCATAAATGCATTCAGGATTAATTTGAAACATATTTCCAAAAGAAAACCAATTAGAGCTTTATCAAAAAATTGTAACGTCTCTAGAACAGACATAAGTCAAAATTATAACTATAGTAAAAATGTATAGACTTATGGCAAAAAAAAAAAAAAAAAACCTGTGTCCAGGGACTTTTTTTCCCCCTTTTTTGCCATGCATTGTTCATAGAGCTAATTAATTGTAGCAGTGCCTCAGGTGTTTGCAGTGTGTATACGGTATGTGTATGCGGTCAGCAGCGAGAGCGCATAAATATAACGCGAAAGCACATTAAAATAATGCACGAGCGTGAATCTCTCTGTTCGCACGCAGATTTCCTTTGCTCTGTCACAAAACCAGACGTGTTTGCTCAGATACATGCTGCTCTATTTTTACACTTTTTTTTATTTCTAGCCTTTTACCGTGTGAACTCTCGGATCCGTTAACATGGGCTCGGAAAAAAAGGTGCATCCCAGACAGTGTGTGAACCTGGAGTTAGGTATATGCCCAGTCTGTTCTGTTCTTGTGCTAGAGGCGCTGCATTCTGATTGGATCGGATAGCAAACTACGGGAGGTCAGGGCAGCAGAAAATCGTGCTATAAAGCGATTTATAAATCGCGAAAGCTCAAATCGTGATTTTACGATGATTTCTATTAATCGCACAGCCCTAGAATGGACTGGAAATGAACAGAAAATAACTCTCGCTCAGAGTTGGCACCACTCAGCAAAACGGGAAAACCAGATCCAGGCAGAGCTCGGCAGCGGGTAGATAGTCACCGGAGCAAGCAGTCAGGAGGAAACACAACAGCCATTTATGTATGAATTTTTGAATTTGTTGTTCTTTAGCATATGCAGCAAAAATATCTAAGATAAATTGGTGGTTTATTCTTAAACCAATCAGCGAGCTCGAATAGTGGAAGTATAGTAACAGTTTAACATTTATTTTTTGTTATTTAATTATATATATATGAAATTATGTTATGTTATGACTTAGACATTTTTACATATATTTAACAATATTATTTATTTTAATAGTAATTGGCGGCACACCTGCAATACCACCGCAACCCACAGGTTGAAAACCACTGGTTTAGATGATTTAACAAGTTTATACAATTCTTCCTCTCCTATAGTAGAGAATGAGTGGAACTGTTCCTCAGGGGGTCTATAGTGCACTGTCTGATGTGATACTGTAGCTGATGGCTGAATGGTTGCAATTTTATCTCTAATAGTATCGATTTTAGAAGTAAAGTAGTTCATAAAGTTATTAATGCTCTGGTGTTGGGAAATGTCAACACTTGTTGAGGCTTTATTTTTCGTTAATTTAGCCACTGTATTGAATAAATACCTGGGGTTATGTTTGTTTTCTTCTAAAAGAGAAGAAAAGTAATCGGATCTAGCAGTTTTTAATGCTTTTCTGTAGGATAGGTTACTTTCCTGCCAAGCAATACGAAATACCTCTAATTTTGTTTTCCTCCAGCTGCGCTCCATTTTTCGGGCTGCTCTCTTTAGGGTGCGAGTATGCTCATTATACCATGGTGTCAAACTGTTTTCCTTAACCTTCCTTAAGTGTAAAGGAGCAACTGTATTTAAAGTGCTAGAAAAGAGAGAGTCCATAGTTTCTGTTACATCATCAAGTTGTTCTGAGGTTTTGGATATGCTAAGGAATTTGGATACATCAGGAAGATTACTTAAAAAGCAATCTTTTGTGGTAGAAGTTATGGTTCTTCCATGCTTGTAACAAGAAGTAGAATTTACAATTTTGGCTATATGAAGTTTACACAAAACTAAATAATGATCTGAGATATCATCACGCTGAATAATTTCAACACTATCAACATCAATTCCATGTGACAGTATTAAATCTAGAGTATGATTTCAAAAATGAGTAGGTCCTGAAACATGTTGTCTAACACCAATAGAGTTCAGAATGACTATACATGCTGATCCCAATGCATCTTTTTCATTATCAACATGGATATTAAAATCACCAACTATTAAAACTTTATCTGCAGCCAGAACTAACTCGGATGTAAAATCACCAAACTCTTTAATAAAGTCTGTATGGTGCCCTGGTGGCCTGTATACAGTAGCCAGTACAAACATAACAGGGGATTTATCATTAACATTTGTTTCTCTGGATAATGTTATATGCAGCACCATTACTTCAAACGAGTTATACTTGAAGCCTGCCCTCTGAGAAATCCTGAAAATGTTGTTATAAATTGAAGCAACACCTCCCCCTTTTCCATTTAGACGCGGCTCGTGTTTATAACAGTAATCTTGGGGGGTGGACTCATTTAAAATAATGTAATCATCAGGTTTTAGCCAAGTTTCTGTCAAACAGAGCACATCTATATTATGATCAGTTATCATATTATTTACAACAAGTGTTTTCGTAGAAAGGGATCTGATATTCAATAAGCCAAGCTTTATCATTTGTTTATCCATATTGCATGTCTTTTGTTTGTTGAACCTCAATTAAATTGTTAATCTTAACTTGGTTTGGACGTTTTTTGTATTTTCTAGTTCGGGGAACAGACACAGTCTCTATAGTGTGATATCTAGGTGAAAGAGTCTCTATGTGCTGAGAATTAACTGACCTCTGTGACGGGAGGCAGCTAGCAGACGGTCGGTTTAGCCAGTCTGTCTGCTTCCTGACCTGGGAATATGGTTTCCATGGCAACCATCCAAACAGCCAGCAGATGTGATTGTTGTCATGTGACCGTGAGGTCAAACGAAGGCTCAATGATGCCATTCATTACCTGAAGCATTACAATTTAAACTGCATGCAAAAAATCAAAAGAAAAACAAAATATTTTAACATTTGCATAAAAAAGATGAAGCCTATTTTGGGGAAATATCTTTATAATGACATAGTTTTCTTGACAATTAAACACTTTACTTTAGCTTTTAAAAATGCTGTGATAAATGATGTTGAAATGATGTATGTTTAAGTTATGATGCTGATTAATTACGACAATCATTGGATTGTGGCTATGGACATTACTATTGAGAATAATGAGAACAACAAACAACAAACAAACCAAAGAGTATATAAAAGTCAAAGTCCAGAAGCACTGCTGCAGGTCAGCGTTGAGGCTCAAGCAGGTAAAGAGATCTGTGTAACATAAGTTTACATCAACACAATGAGAGTCAAATACTTCATATATTGCACATCTCAATGCAGAAACTGCTCAAAAAAACAAGATTATCATTTTAACTCATCTAGAAAATCATTCTTGATTTAAGAATTTTTAGATATTTTGGCTGGAAACGAAACAAAAAATCTAAGATAGAAAAGCTTTTTTTTTTTTTTTTTTTTTTGCAGAGTAAATGAAATAAAACATATAGCAATGCCTATTTGTAATTCTCCAGTGAATTAATCCCTTGTGCTTCTTGGCATTTGATTATTTTCTCTGATGTGGGTCAAGCAGAATCTCGAGGGTTCGCCGTGGTTTGATTAGTTAGTATAAACCAGCTCTGAACACTGTTTCGGTGGGTAGTTGAGTGAGCTGAAGTGGTTGAGTGGGTTAGGATTAGTGTGCACTGATTGGCCGTCATAGAGCGCGGGAACGAGCCTCCAGCTGCTGCGGGTCAGGAGGACATCTGCGGAGCCACAGGCCACGGGTCAACAGACAGACAAATGACGGACGTTTGGTTAGCGCAGGCCGCAAGCCGCTTACGGAGGGTGGTGGAAGCAGATTGTGCGGCTGATCGATGTTAAATGAAGCTTGCGCCAGTGCAGATGTGTGTGAAAATGATACTAATGCTCAACAGCTGAAACACTCCAGTTTCTGTACAAACAAGCTGCAGCCACGACCCCGAAGCGCAGCGTCTGTCGAGATTCAGAGTACAGCTGCATCAGCGCTCATATTCACTGGGAAGTCAAGCCAAAGCTGTATAAACACATGTAACGAGCATACAGAGTGCAAATATGACTTCAGGTTACAATGTAGTCTGTAATTGTAAATGCACACGTCAATGTCAAAAAACAAAAAAACAAATTTGCATCTGACTGGATTTACAAAACAGTGCAGTCAGTCAGGGGGTTCAAACACACAAGTGTCTGAGTCTTAATATATGAGCACATGAACTTCTTCTCCAGAGCTGCTCTGAGAGTCCCTTCACCAGAACCGTTGGACACACACCGAGATCTTCTGTTGTACATTAACTGTTAAATTGCCATGTGCCCTGGAGCACAAAACCAGTCATAAAGGTATTTTTTTTTCTTATTAAGCTTTATTAAAACACTTACCTTAAGTAAGTAACACTCTTTTTTCAGTACATTGAGTATATACGAAGAGTTCATTTGCAAAAACAGATTATCAATATTTTTAAAAAATCATGTTTTTCCTTGTGCATTCCAATTAATCTCAAACAAACTGCAGTTGGGTTATTTTAATTAGGTAAAAAAAATACAGCTAACTTACACAGTAAAAGCATGATAACAATAAAAAAACATGATTTTTGAACATTAAAAAAATGTAGATGTGCGTTTTTGCTAATAAATTCTTATTATAGTGCACATAAATGAGCAATGGAGTATGTGTGAGCAGAAGACACCGCTCCAGTGTGAGGAGGAGGAAATTCTGTTTAACATAAGAGTCTTTGATCCTGAAGAACAAATGGAGAAACACGGCTGTTCTGACGCAGAGCTCAAACCCTGCAGGCTACAGCTGGAAACCGTCCAGAGATGAAATATAACTCACACAAGCAGAAAACCCAACCGTCCTTCATACAGACCATCAGACCGAGCGCTTTCCAGGACTGGAATCAGAGCGTGTTCTCTGGGACTCTTGGCGTGTTTACCGTGGACAGATGGTGCGGCGTCATGCTGCATCCGTGAAACACACATGGAAAAACACATGAGACGGAGAGAGGAACGTAGGCAGGTGATGCGGATACATTTGGTGACAAAAAGCAGGTAAAATCCTTCTGAAGGTCAGTACTGCGGTTTCTGTCCACCATACAAATTATGCTGATTATGGCCATAACTGATACAGCTGGCCAAACAAACCTGGATTCTGATTGGATAAACACCAGACACACAATCTGCATTAACGAGGTGTGAAGAGCTACATCTCGTCAGCTAATAATAATGACAATCAACTGATATTTAGACATTTTCAGATAAAAACACTAAAACAATGTTAGTTAAAAAAACCAAACAATTGTTGTGCTAATATAAGGTGGACATTCCTAACACACTCAATATATATATATACTAGTGTTGTCAAGTGATTAATCGCATCCAAAAGAAACGTTTTTGTTTACATAATATATGTTTAATGTGCATATTTATTATGTATATATTAATAGACACACATACAGTATATATTTTGAAAATATTTACATTTATAATCATATAATTTATATCATATATATGTTTAATCTAGAAACATTATAATTTTTTTATACATATTCTTAAATATATACATGCATGTATGTGCATTTATACAGTATATACATAATAAACGTATAGAGTACACACACATATATTATGTAAACAAAAACTTTTATTTTGAAAGTGATTAATTGCGATTAGTCATTTGACAGCACTAATATACAGGTAAACAGGTATATACATTTTAGGATTTTGTAGCTAATCTAAGTGTGTTTTCAGACCTGTAGATTGTTGCTTTGTTCTGAAAAAGGGACTAAACTTGTTACAATATTGCACTTTCTTACAAGGCAACACTGCACAGTGAACCAAACTGTGTTTATGCAGGTCACATGTGAGTAAATCTCTCCTCTGATTGGTCAGAGTTCACTTGTTTACATTCCTCTGGGTCATTCATTGAGATGGATTGAGTAGTTCACTCCAGGCTTGTTATGTCTTTATAGCGGTCCTGACAAACACTTATTAATGTAGCTGTTACTCCTGCTCTCAGTAACCGCTGACTAACCTCAACATTAACAACACTGAAATAAGAGCACATGCATTTAAACATGCATCTGACTGACACTCCCACTATAGCATATATATATATATATATGTAGAATTATATTTCATTATATTTAATATTTTTACTAGTTTCTCCTTACAGGATGCATCTTGAAGCTGTCACTACCAACAAAGGCTTTTGTACAAAGGGTTAAATACATTTCATTAGTTCAATACTTTTTCCATGTCTCATTCCATTATGATACACAACTTCATTTCTGAACTTTTTTGTTTCGTTTTCTTTGTATGTATGGATTACTTGGGTTTTTACCGACATCATATATGATATATATTGGTTTTTGACTGCAGTTACACATATTCTCACTCACTAAATCAGACACTGACTTCCTGTTATGAATTATGATACCGCTTGGTTCTTTGGTCCGTTAGGTCGGACCGGTTTCTCACGACGAATCAACCACACCAAGAGCCAATCAACCCTAACAAACAACCAAGTCTAGTGTGATTCAGCCGAACGAAATGAGTCCGGTGTGAAGAGAACCGGACACCTTGCTCTTCTGGAGACTCCAGGACGGTTGCAGTTCTGGAAGTGTTTCCTGATGGTTCACACCTAATTCTTCTTGAATTCTTAATTCTGTTTCAGTTCATATGCATCTTTTCTTCTCCACCTGTCTTTCTGATCATTTCGCTGTCCAGTGTTCATGCCTTAACTTTGCAAATTCTAGTATTGCATTAATATTGCATCCATCTCATGGGCATCTAACATTTTTAGACTTTTCAGTCTGAGGTCAATCTTTTTTTGGCTCATTTTATCTATAAAGAAAACTTGCTTACTGTATGTGCACCTGACCTTCATGGACAATTATGTATCACTTATAAATGATTAAATACAAAATTAATTGTAGTTATTAAGATTGATGTTTGGTATTGGCGAAATCTTGTATAATAATTATATATATATCTATCTTAGGATCACCTGATCTCTAAATACCAATATTGACATTAGCCATTGATAAACCCATTACAGTCAACCCTACACATGAATACACTCTAGATTACACGCTTTTGCTTGGATGTGAAGCTTCATAAAACAATATCCAAGATCTAACATGAGTGAATATTATCAGATTCAGACATCATATGACCAACAGCGTTATGTTGGATTATTGAGAGAGTGGTTTATCACAGCTGTGTGATCCAGATTCAGTGCTGGTGAGTTTAACCGTGGCTCCTGAAGCCCAGACTAAAGACCAAATGAAGCAAATCCCCTGCAGATCATGCTTCAAAGAACAACACCGGCTCAAACCTGAGGAGCGTGTGTGTCTCTGATTGCACAAGACTTCTTCAGTAAAACCAGCGAGCGACGACCTTGGGCAGAAACAGGGCCAGATGAGAAAGACTCAAGAGACTCGCGTCACAAACACCAGAAAACTGACGGCTGAAGCCTGAATGAGTGCAGGAGGTAATGAATAACGGAGGGTTTTACTCTGAACGGATCGGACACAGAGGACAGCTCTGCTAAATGAACAGTAAGATAATAACGGTCATAACACGCTTACAGACTCTCATCATCGACTCTGAACTAAAGCTCAATCAGCCTCTGAATCCTGATCCGCATCGCTTCAACACAGATTAATGCACACCTACACGTGTTCGGAAGTAAAGAAAGGGGTGAGGGAATGAGTCAATCCAGTGATATCAGACAGAGCATCAGCAGAAGGACGACCGCTCTGCAGCAGGAACATGCCTCACAAAGACCGGCTCTTCCTCTATAACCTGCTGTTAGGACACACGTCAGCTCCACCCGAGAGAATCCAAGCCGGTAAGAAACACTGCGTATATTCAGCGTCCGGCTGCACAAATCTCTCTTTCACTCCTTGTCACACAGAGACAGAAAACACATTGATTAAAGCCAAAGAACAGATCCAATATCAAGTCACTCGTCTCAACATTAGATCACGGAGGAAGCTGTCTTCAGAGACCCTCCTCCATCTGAACCTCCACCGTCTCCGGACACTACAGCATGCTTGTCTTCTTTTCTAGTATAAAGATCTAAACATTCTTGAATCAAGATGCATTTCCTTTACAAGATATTACGTCTTGAAAAAAAGACCAAAATGTTGTTAATTTTTGCTTAAAAAGAGGAAAAATATCTGGCAGTGGAGCAAGAAAAACAATCTTGTTTAGCCTTTTGAGACATCGGGATGCCTCTGTGATTCACAATTAAACATTAGAGTCATTTACTGCTGGATCAGATGACAAAGCTTTCAGCGAACAAAACGCTGATTTTGAAGATGATGAAAATGAAGACATTTTGAGATCAACATATCGAAACCAGGATGAGCCAGAACAGAAGTGATGATGGTGATGAAAAACATGAAAAATGATGCCGCTCGAAACACCCTTCCAAGTTCCAACGGATAAACGAAATGTGTCTTATTTGATTACATTTTAATTGTTTTTAAAATATCTGGACAGTTTCATACGGTTGAGACAATTTAGAGACCTATCCATGTTAGATATACATGATTATGTAATAATGATTGTTAAAACATTTATGCACTCAGGCCTTAAAGGGATTGTTCTCCCAAAAAATGAGCATTCTGTCAACAAACAATTTTGGTTCAACACTTTTTGGTTACTAATGTTCTTCGGCATGTTATCTTTTATGTTCCACAGAAAACAGTCAGTGATAGAGGTCTGGAACAACATGAGGGTGAATAACTGATGACAGAATGGTCATTCTTGGCTGAACTATCACTTTAAAGCAATGTGACACACACACACACACACACACACACACACACACACACACAGTTCAAATCCTGCTGAGCACAAAAGAGAAACACAGCTGGATCATTTTAATCAAAATACAAATTTTGTTGCATGTTGGTGGGCATCAAATTTCCATTTAAACAGAGCAAAGTGAACAGTCCTGCTCATGTCTCGTGGTTCTGTTGCTGCGTCACGCTTCTCCTGGCCGTCTCATTCATCTTGTGTTAATCAGAGGCCGGTAACGAGCTCGTCTGATCTCAGACTGACCTACAGGCTGACTGACATCCATCACACACACACACACACACACACACACACACCTGCATCTGAACACGACACACTCCACTGACAGACTGCACTTTCTCAACCCAGCAAGCTCAAATCTGATTGGCTGGATTTTCTTTCTGTAGCAACTTCTGACAAACCAGCAGTATGAAGGTATTACCCTTAATGCATGTGCGTGTGTGTGTGTGTGTGTGTGTGTGTGTGTGTGTGTGTGTGTGTGTGTGTGTGTGTGTGTGTGTGTGTGTGTGAGAGAGAGTAAGAATGTGTGTGTGTTTGTATATTGTGCTCTGGCCAATTTGTCCAAATTGCTTCTGGATCATAATTCTCAGGGCAAGCAGCTATAAAGCGGATCTTTCTGTGCATCAATTTAAGCGTGTTAAAGTTCAGTGTTTGTGAGCAGTGCTCCATCGCAGTCATTTTAAATAAATCAGGTGCTTGGCTGCCACTGCGACCTACGGCAGATTCGCTCTCCTGGATTATTATTTTATCTTTAATAAATCATGCCCGCCGCCACCACACTTATATCTTTAGTTCTCACAAAATGAAACATTAAAAATACATCAGCGATGAACAAGGACAAATGTGACACGTCTTGAGGACATCACAGCAACCGAGACGAGGATCCAGCTAACAGGAATGAAATGAGAGCCATGTTAGTGTCCGTGTGGTTACCTGGTGTTAGTTAGTAGCTGGTAAACTATGAAAAGCTGAACTGCCATTAATGATGAGCAGCTTGACAGACTCAGAGAGCTCTGAACATCATCAAGTGTGATTCAGTGTTTCTAGATGAACAGTTCACCGCAAACATGACTCAAACTATTTCTGTTTTTAATATAATTTAAACTTACAATTAACATGTTAAAAACACACATAAAACCCCACCTCATTAACTTATCTTCAAGAATCAGAATCTTCTAGAAACACAAAGTGAATCATGTTTAATGGATTTGGTATTTCAACACAGACTGTTAATAAAGCTGAATGGTAATTACAGCAGAAGCGCAGGAGTGAATCTCCAGTAAATCTCCCTGTGCTCCGCTCACATATCGCACATTACAGTAAGAACAGTGTTTTCTGAGCTCGTCGAGGATCAGGTTGTGCAGCGAGACAGACGCTCAAACACAGATGGAGTTATAGGAGGAGTGAAATGCACAAATCACTCTTTAGACGGTCTGGACACCCTGAGGTTCCTTCTGTCGACGGACCAATCCTTGCAAAGATGCCAAATTTGGCTGATTATTATTATAATTATACTGTAATCTCTACAATAACCAGCTGTAATCACTGCACTGAAAAATATGATTTTCTTCTTGTTTTCTGTAACAAATATCGAAACATTCTTGAATCGCTGGAATGTCACACTATACTACTGGACAGATTACATAAGTGGTTTGGTCTTTCTGGTGTAGCTTTCAAATGATTTGAATCATATCTTTCAGAACACACTCAACTTGTCTATTCTTCAAACAGATGTCAGACTGTTCCATTGCGGCAGGGTGTCCCTCAGGGGTCGGTGTTGGGTCCCACTCTCTTTAGAATTTAAATGTATATATAAAATGCTTTTACTTGTTTTCTAGGAAATGTATCATAATAAAGTGAATTTATGCTTAAAACAAAAACAAATATCTGCCATTGGGTCAGAAAATTACACTTGTTTCCTTTTGAATTAAAGGCAGATATTTGTGCTTGTTTTAAGCATAAACTCACTTCATTCTGATTCCAGATTCTTTATTTTGCATCTCAAGTATCTTGATTTAGAATCTTTGATATTATCTAGATATTTGTTCTAGAAAACAAGTCAAAAATACTAAGAAAGAAGATAATTTTCTGCAGTGTGCATTAATAGCAGAGGAACGGTAGCTTTATTACTTCCATATGAACATTACTTTGACACAATCTTCTCTGAAATCTAAAGCTGCTTTGAATCATTGTGTTTTGTGAACACCCAAAAGCCTGAGGTCTTTATCCCGAGGTCTCTCTGTGATTGCCGGACATTGAGTGACGAGTTATTGACCGCATGGATTGATGTCACCTGCTTTTGTGAATGAAGTCTGTAAATTTCAAGGCCAAAAGATCAATATTAAAGAGCAAATGAGGAACAGAACGATAGGACATCTGCTCTCAGCACATAAACCTTCATCTATTCACTGTTCCTCAGCTTCATAATGTGACCCAATCTGCTGAGGTCAGAGGTCAACACAGCGAATTTGCACACTGGTATACATTCATCAATCCATTCCAAACACAAACCGGATGTGCTGTCCCAAACGGATAATCTGCTGCGTGTGAACAGGAGGAATCACATGAGCAGAAATATCTGCCAATGGGGTCAGAAAACTCATCTTAATTCAAAGGCTTAACACGATTGGTTTTCTTGCTCCATTGGCACATCATTTTTGATCATTTTAAGCAAATAATTTTATAAGTAATTTTTTAAAAAGGCAAGTAATTTTACCTGTAAAGTAAATGCATCTTGATACAAGGATGTCTAAATATTTGTACTAGAAAACAAGATAAATACAGAGTAAGAAGATCATTTTTAGCAGTGTATAATGTCATTTAATGGAAAACTACAGGATTTTGAGCAGCGTTCCTTATCGTGCCTTTAACTTTATTCTTCTGAATCTTGCCTCAAGTGTTAAGATTCTTGTAATTATTCAACATTAATAAATTAACAAAGAAATGCTTCCTTCTCAGTCATTGAAATGAAATGTCACTCATCAAACTGTCAGCACTAAAGAGGTTTTGGGGCAGCCAATCAGATGTCAGGAGTGTCACATGGCTCCACCTCCAAGTCTATTATGAACATTAACAGCCAAATGACTTGTTTAAATTTACTGTATATCACAATACAGTCTGTCTTTGCTTCAGTCTTTTGGGTAAAACGCTCTCAAGGTTACACATTAGCAGGATCCATGGGAAAGAGACAGCAGAAACAGTAAAAACAGCAAATAAGCAGATCGTCGCCATCAGCAGACATTTTGGCACATGGATGCTGAGCGAATCTACCTTGTATTCCCAAAAGCATTGGGAAGTGTTTGTCTGAAATAACACGAGTCGGCCATCTTCTCCACATCTCTGCCTCAATCTCTCGCTCCTGTCCGTCAAACTGCTCTGGACCAATCAGAGACAAGCGAATCAATGCTGGCGGGTCAGAAACACAATCACAAATAACGACACGCTACACTCGTCCTGAGCTCACAGAGAAACCACTGCGCTTTCAGTTCAAATCATGTGGAAAGTTGAATGCACTGATGCAGCTCAAAGCCTGCGGTGTATCTGCACTGCTCTGAGCAGTAAACAGAGCCGTGTTATTCAGAAGCGTCCTGACAGGTCTGTGTGAGGCTAACTCACCTGTCTGACCGCTAAACCACAGCCTCGGCCGGCCAGAGTCAGGGGTTTATTAACACAGTGATACGAGCATCACTGTTAAACACACGTGTTCTGCATGCACACCAGGCTGTGTAAGGAATATCCAACCTTTTCAAGGTGTTCTGAGCAGTTTCAGCATGTGATGCAGTTGCTCTGTGGTTTCTTACAGCCCCCTCATGATATTCAATGTGCATCTGTTGTTTTATCGCTCGCCAAGAGAAAACATATGTCTGATGATTTAGTAAATGAACAGAGCTTTCAAGTGTTTCTGAAATATCTAAACGTATAGAAGCTGAAAACTCATCTCTTCTGCCAACACTTAACTGCATCCTGATTAAAACCTTCTTTGCTTTGCAGATTCCTTAATTGTTCTAATTTGTTCTATTCTTAAAAATGATTCATTTTATATTACAAGCATTTATATTCTTGTGTTTATTTATGCAAGATGAAGCGGTTGTCGTATTCCTTATTTGTAAATCACTTTAGATAAAAGCATCTTCTAAATGTGTAAATATAAAGACAAAATCTGAAAATCTACTCTTTTGACAAAAGCCTAAAAAATATAATGTGGATGAACAGATGTGATCTGATCGTGATTTGAATCTCACTCTTTAGATTTGGACGTTTAATGCAGTATAAAGTGATATTAAAACTCTCCCGCAGCGGATGGATGAATCCCATCGAGAGACTTTGGCAGGATTTTCACTCACACTGATGTCCACAAATAGCTACAGCTGAGATCATTATGAGAAACCCATGAGATCTACAGCGAGGAACTGCTGATGCTCGTTTCCATGAGCCACCGGCCACACACTCATGCTGAAGGTGTGTGTGTGTGTGTGTGTGTGTGTGTGTGTGTGAGAGAGAGAGAGAGAGAGAGAGTGTGTGTGTGTGTGTGTGTGTGTGTGAGAGAGAGAGAGAGAGAGAGAGAGTGTGTGTGTGTGTGTGTGTGTGTGAGAGAGAGAGAGAGAGAGAGAGAGAGAGTGTAACAAACAGAACAAGAACCAAGCAGGGAGGTGAATAAAACAACTGTGCAATCACACACACACACACACACACACACATATATATATAAAACATCACCTTAGCAACACCTGGCAACCACTCATATATTATTGTACTGTTTTCTGTTCTAGACATTTCTTCACAATTATAGTTTGCTTTTTTTAGCAGCTCATTAAAACTGAATTAAAGAGCAGGTTCTGTCTGTGTTTGTTTATAATTCATGTATTGTTGCGGTTTACCAATTGTAGAAATGATATATTTGTGCTGGTAGTAATGTGTTATTTGTTATCTGGGTCTGCATCAGGAGGAAGGCGATGGTGTTCGATCCCAGACAGGCTTTGTTCCCAGTCAAACTGCTCAGTAATTTTCCTTCATATTTCTCTGTTATTCTCAGCTATGATCGCGGAGCAGGTCAGAAAACACACCTCACTTCAATCCTCGCCCGTTTCCACCCGGATCCGCTCCGAGACGAAGGTTAGATGTGAATCCGGAGAGAATCTGGAGCCAAACCCGAACAAAGGCGCAAACGCGTCCGGATGAGACCGAACAACGAGCCGAAATAAAGACTTAAAGAAATCATCTGCTCCTTCTCATCAATAACTCTGTGAACAACACAGAACAGCGCAGGTGATCCGGTGTTCTTCTGCTCCCCGGGAGAGCACATATAATACCGGCATCTGATCCTTTCTCTACATGTACAAATAAAATAATAAAATTAAAATAAAAGCCGTGTTTACCTGCGCGAAGGTGCCTTTGAAGAGAGACTCGAGCATCATATTCCGTTCTCAGACACAGCCTCCATTTGCAGAAGCCTCCGGAGTATCTTGAGCTCGTTGATGTCATCGATGCTCGCAGACAGCAGCCTCTCCTCCCTGACCCCCCCCGGGTGACGTCACTCAGCCCGCTCCTCCAGAAACAATGAAACACTGAGTCGCTTTCCGAAGAAGAGCCTTAAAGAAAATCATTCGTTACATTGTTCCACAGTCATTGACTGGATCTGGGAAGAAATGTTACAAAATATATATATCTGTGAATTTGTCACACATTGCCTGTTCTATATTAATTTACAGTTAAAACAGTTTTAAGATAAGGAAATACAGTTGAAGTCAAAAGTGTACATCCCCCTTTGCAGAATCTGCTAAATGTTATTTACCAAAATAAGAGGGATCATACAAAATGCATGTTATAATTTAGTGCTGCCCTTCAGAAGCTACAGAAGATACTTACATGTGTCCCAGAAGACAAAATAAGATAAATTTACCATGATTTTCAGATTCAAAAAGTTTTAGTCCCCCGGTTCTTATATGATATTCTGAAATTGAAGGATGTATCCCTTTTCCTATTTTTTGTATTTGTTTTATTCTGTATTTCAGAGGATGACATTGTTTATGTAGGACAACGTTCTAAAACATCTAAAAATCGGTTTGGGGTCAAATGTCAGGCTGTAATGCGCCGTTGTAATAACTGTAATACTAGAAATAGAAAGATTAATTTCGTACACTGATCATGATTTCTGAGAGATGAACGCAGAGGGAACAGTAACAGAAGAAGCGGCTTCTCTCGGAGCTGATCGCCGGAGTCTGGCGCCCCCCTGCGGCCACGGACTGAACTCCACTCCCGCTGACGTCACTCGAGCGCCGAATAAAGGACTGTGATCCGAGCAAGGAGGCATCTCATGTTATAATGGGCTCCATTGTCTTATTGTCCGATCCGAGGCCAGCTGGGTCACGGAGGAGCTCAGATGACCCGACAGATGCATTTAAAGAGGATCCAGATCAGACTCTGGGAGCAGCTTTACAGAATGTTTTATTGAGATCGAAAAGACTTTTCTTTGTGACAAAAACACAGTCTTTACAGCAAACCCATCATCCCTAACCCTAACCATCTGGGGCTACAGTTCGCATAAATAGTTAAATAAAAATGACAATTACAATGAAAAGTCATCCAATGGTGAGACATCCTACTGGTATATTTATTGCCAATTCTGCTTGACCCAAAACAAAATTAAAAAAATTGACAGACATACCTCGTTCCGACTACATTTAAAACCCAGAATAAAACTTTTCAGAAAATAAAAATAAAAACACCTTTACCACAGTTAAATATTTATTTTAATAACTTAAATAACAGCTAAAATCTAGAACATTGCATAAAAACATGAAAAACTGTTTCCCTTTGAAAACAAAAGGGACATTCCAAACTAACTCCTGGATTTAAAACAGAAATAAAAGAGTTTACAGCAATGCTACCGTGAAGGATTCTCCACTGTAAATGCCCTGAACTCCTTTGATAATGGCGGCTTATATTGAGATCTCCACTCAGGTTTTACATTTTCATCTAACCTTTTTTTTTTTGCGTATCAACCTTTCTTTCAAAATATGTCTCATTAAAAGCGATAACACAAGTTCTGTACAACAAATTACCTTTAGTTGACAATAAATCAAACCACAAAGATCGCCAATTCTTTAAAAGCAAAGTTGTACATCCATCAAGAGAAGGTAAAATCTCTAGACAGGGAAAAATGTCCTGAGCATTGGGAGTCATGTCCCAGAGTTGTAATCTTTTAACATCTGGAAAAAAAAATAAAAAAAATCTCTGTAGAAACTGCAACCGAAAAGCATCGGTACTGCTTTGTAAATTCATGAGTCCTTGTGCTCCTTCCTTGGGCAGGTATAAAATATTCTGTTGCACCAGTATAATTTTTCCCAGAAGTCCACAAGGACAGCTTGAATTTTTGCTACAATATCATATACATATATCCTTTGCAATTAATATTTTAAATGAAAATTGTACAAATGTTAAATTAATTCCACTGTAAAGTGAAAGTGAAGACATTTGTCAAGTATTGTAACCCATACTTGGAATTGCTACTCTGCATTTAACACATCCAAGTGCACACACACAGCAGTGAGAAGTGAACACACACACACACAGAGCAGTGCACACACACACACACACACACACACCCCCGGAGCAGTGCACACACACACACCCGGAGCAGTGCGCGCGCACACACACACACACACACACCCCCGGAGCAGTGCACACACACACACCCGGAGCAGTGCGCGCACACACACACACACACACCCCCGGAGCAGTGCACACACACACAGACCCGGAGCAGTGCACACACACAGCAGTGAGAAATGAACACACACCCGGAACAGTGAACACACACACACACACACACACACACACAGAGCAGTGCACACACACACACACACACACACCCCCGGAGCAGTGCACACACACACACCCGGAGCAGTGCACACACACACACACACACCCGGAGCAGTGCGCACACACACACACACACACACACACCCCCAGAGCAGTGCACACACACACACACACACACACACACACACACCCGGAGCAGTGCGCACACACACACACGCGCACACACACACACACACACACACACACACACACCCAGAGCAGTGCACACACACACACACACACACACACACACACACACACCCGGAGCAGTGCACACACACAGCAGTGAGAAGTTAACACACACCCGGAGCAGTGCACACACACACACACACACACACACACACCCCCAGAGCAGTGCACACACACACACACACACACCAGGAGCAGTGCACACACACAGCAGTGAGAAGTTAACACACACCCGGAGCAGTGCGCACACACACACACACACACACAGCCGGAGCAGTGCACACACACACACACACACACACACACACACACACCCCCCAGGAGCAGTGCACACACACAGCAGTGGGAAGTTAACACACACCCGGAGCAGTGCGCACACACACACACACACACAGCCGGAGCAGTGCACACACACACACACTCACACACACACACACCCGGAGCAGTGCGTCTTGCTCGAGCACACTTCAGTGATGAGTATTGAGGGAGGAAGAGAGCACTGTTCATTCACTCCCTCCACCTACAGCTCCTGCCAGCACCGAGACTCAAACCTGCTACCTACAGACTACAAGTCCAACTCTCTAACCATTAGGCCACAGCTGCCTTCCGAAGAGATTCAGTGTTCCTGCCCGGTTTAGTATGGTAAAATACATCAAGTGTGTGACTGAACCCTACAGACAATGCTTAAACCAAAGTAACAGAACTTAAAGTTGTTGTT
>NC_068397.1:31866708-31934208 GCF_023724105.1 Carassius gibelio
AAACCTTAAAATGACGATTATTATAAATAAATAAATGTATTAAAAAAGTTCATGGGGATTAAAAACATGCATAGAATAAAGGGCTTTAAACTGATACATTGTTCCTTTTTCTAATATGGAGTGAAGCACAGTTAACTCCATACAGAGTTACTGTAAAACTACTATCCTTTCCTATCATTTTATTCATCCTGGTTATAAAAAAACTAAAAACAGTCCATGGGGGTTCAAAAACTGAATTTACATCTATACAGGATCTTTTTCAGAGGTGGAGATTATTCCTCTTCCTTTTGTCCTTCTTATATCTGTGAATATACGTGATCATCTTTGTTTTGTATGGTGGACCGGAGAGTGGACAGTGGGCTATCGATGCGGGCATTCCTGATTCTCGGTTTCTTATGCGTGTGGAGCGGCCAGTTGATAGAATGGACAGTGCACAACCATATTCGGGCTCCTCTGGAGCTCGATTATTGGACTTTACATAAACCTAACCTCTTGGCGGCCGGTGGGACTCGGGCCCGTGCATTGGTTTAGGGTTAGGGGTAGGGGTAGGGGTAGGGGTAGGGGTAGGGGTAGGGTTAGGGGTAGGGTTGGGTTAGGGTAAGGTGTAGGGTTGGGGTAGGGGTAGGTTATGTTTAGGGTAAGGTGTAGGGTTGGGGTAGGGGTAGGTTATGTTTAGGGTTAGGGGTAGGGTTAGTGGGTAGGGTTAGGGTTAGGAATTTTTTGCTAGGGTTAGGGTTAGGGTCAAACACCTCTGCAAAATTAGAGGTGTTAATTATAGGAACTAAAAAATCTGCATGTAATAACCTAGAACACTATCAAACACTTGTTGGCTGCTCTTTCAATTCTTCGTCATCTGTTTGGAACCTAGGTATGCTATTTGATATCAATCTTTCCTTAAATCTAGTACGTATTCAGACCAGATGGTGGATCGTCACCTAGAAAGGTTCTCTACAGCCTTTAAAGACAGCGGAGACCAGGACAACTAGAGCCCCAGATACAGATCCCCTGTAAATACCTTGTTCAGACGACCACTAGGACAAGACCACAGGAAACAGATGATTCTTCTGCACAATCTGACTTTGCTGCAGCCTGGAATTGATCTACTGGTTTCGTCTCTTCATAGTAGAATTGGCCCCCCACTGAGCTTGGTTTTGACCAAGGTTTTTTTCTCCATTCTATCACCAATGGAGTTTTGGTTCCTTCCTGCTGCCGCCTCTGGCTTGCTTAGTTGGGGTCTCTTCATTTACAGTGATATTGTTGACTTGATTGCCAATGATTGCACACATACTATTCAAACTGAACTGAGCTGAATGATGACATCACTGAATTCAATTATGAACTGCCTTTAACTGTCATTTTGCATTATTTACACATTGTTTTCCTAATTAATGTTGTTCAGTTGCTTTGACACAATCTGTTTTGTTTAAAGCGCTATAAATAAAAGTAACTTGACACATTTCAAAATTATGCAACTTTCACAGACAAAATGAAAACGATGCATTTCTATTGTTTATTCCTGTTAAAACTGCAAATGAAGCTGTAATAAAGCATGGCGCATTTTCATAAGCATCAGACACAGAGTTTGATTGGCTTGTGTCGGCAATCTTTTGTTACATTACACCATAACATCAGTAACATATATAGCAACAAATGAGCCTTTAAGCACTATATACATATTATAAAGATTTCAGAACCAACGTCTACTGCTAATTTCTCTCTCTACCTGAATTCAGGTTGGTTCCCCCCTCTGGCTTTGGTTTTTCATCCAAAACTTTCCTGTATCACATTAGTCCTTCACTTACATTTCATTTGTGGTTCTGAATGTAGTGATATATATAGTGATATACACCCTAATACTGTGGAGCACCCACAAGGCCATTTAAAGATCAATATTGCATTTCTCTCTGAAATCACTTACATCGCTGTTTAAAGGCAAAGCAACATTCACTTAAAAGCATATGTTTTCATCATATGCAAAAGATTTGAGGCAAGGCAACTTCTAAGGTTTATAAATTGGTGTAATGTACAAAGTAAATTAATCTATATGGTGTCTTACATCAAGATCAAATGGCTATTGCACAGCTACCCATGTTTTATACATTTGCTTATCCTATAGCAAACATTGGCTAGGTTGACCCAGAGTGCCAAATTCAAACAGCAGGAAGGCATACATGTACAGCTCGGAAAGAAAAAATACAGCAGCACAAATCTTGAGTGATAAAGACATATCTCTGATTGTGATTGGCTACGTGATTGAAACATTAGCAGCTCTGGTCTCACCAATGCCCTGCCAAAGTTTGCAATCTGTAGTTCAGAAATCTTAAACACTTTAATTGATTGTATTTGCACAGGAGTAACTGTGCACAAATCAATGTCAACTTACTCGCATTCTATATAAATTTTTGCAAATTCATGAGCAACTGCCAAGATGCTTAAAGCACTCTGACACAGTTCCTACAAGGTGAATAAAATAGTGCTATTAAACATGGATTACTTGAAATCAGTTTACATACAGAAGTCATCATCAACAACTGAAAAGATGGAAATTAACCTTGCAAACTTTGGCTTGTTTGGTGAACCTCGCTTCACAAAAAAAGGTGTACTTTCTCTTTATCAACCCCCATCATGCAAATACTAAACACAACATTCAGTTTCAATAAGTAGCAATGGATAATAATGACAATATCAACAATCATATTAATACTAACAGTGTCAAATTATATGGCACATTGTCAAGCACGTGAACTTATTCCACATGCTTTAATTGCCATTTTGTCTTACGATGCAGTGGTCAGTGCTCAAAATGGCTCGCATGCTGATCAGCTACACAGGTGTAATGCATTTTTGCCAAAAATCCCTGAAATACTCAAGGGAATTCTGTGGCAGTCTGTTCATATCTCAGAAAGTGAAGAATATGTTTCCTCTCTGTCTCATGGCAAAACATAAATACTGTCTTCTCACAAACTGTCAATCATTAGGCATGTGGCGATTAATGGCCCACTGTTGAAGGAAAGAGGTCAAATCACAAATAAGCGGTGACAGAGGAGGGTAAGGCTCAATAGAGTGAGTGGTTGACTGGTTTAACAGGAGGCAGAAAGCTGAAGTCACTCCCTGAAACGCTTCTTGGCAGGTTGCTGCAGATTGGCTGTTTCCACGGCAATCGCAGAAGATGCAGGGATCACGCAACCCCAAGCGGAAGAACCTGTGGACACGCCTGTGAAGACTTTTCCTGGAGAAGAGTGAAAGAACCTACATGACTCTACAATCAATCCTGCTGATAATCTGAAACACATCAGGGGAAGCTGAGATGCATTCCTGAGGTTAATACTCACACACACACACACACACAGAGTCAGTTTAAAGATCCTGTAATGTTTTTGAATCATTTCATGATCAGTTGATATGTCTGTTAGCACATGCTGTAGTGTGCAGTGATGCACCATAGGTCTTCATTAATATTTGACCAGCTCTGTATGGCCACAAGGCTGATGTTTAATGATCATGCATAGAGTGTGGATAAACTAAACTGTGTGTATGCTGGATTCACGTCACATTTACCTCAGGAAAGTCATTCAATTGGAGTAAAGCCACAATAAAAACTACATTATTTCCACATTTAAATATTTTTATTAAGTCTGAGCATTGAATGCTAAATAAACTAAAACTTTAGTTTTTCTAAAAGAAAAAAATATTTTGTTGCATCACTAGTTGTGTTTATGTCAGTGAGATGTGATAAATCTTGTCCCTGTTTGTGATTGGACAAATCATAAGTAGCTCATGCAACCCCTGTTGTCACATGACAGATCTCACAGAAGGAAGTACTCAAGCAATGATGACACAAGTAGCATGAGCTGAAACACACACCACAAACTAGACCATTACCATGGCAAAGAGAGGAAGAGGAGGAGCTTAGAGAGGAAATCCTGAGTTCATTCTTCTGGAAACACTCAGAGAAAATGAGAGAAATAGAGGAAAGACAGAACAAAGAAAGAAAGAAAAAAAGAAAAGGAAGGAGGTCGAGACTCAAGATGAGGGACAAACACAAGACAAATACAGTAGTGAACACATATTGTCTGAGATGAAACTGAACACGCACCTCTAGATTCACTCGCGCTTTCTTCAGCACATCTCGCGTCCGGGAAACTGTAAGAAAGATGTGCTTGTTAAAGCTTGGAAGCTGATGACATCATTACACTAACAAACCAACCACATATAACAGCAAAAGTACAAACTCACTTTAACAACCTTAAGAATACTGAAAAAAATGCAGTGGACTCTCCTAGCTGGTTATTGTTTACATATCAATCAATCAATCACCTTTATTTATATAGTGCTTTAAACAAAATACATTGTGTCAAAGCACTGAACAACATTCATTTGGAAAACAGTGTCTCAATAATGCAAAATGATAGTTAAGGTAGTTCATCATTGAATTCAGTGATGTCATCTCTGTTCAGTTAAATAGTGTCTGTGCATTTATTTGCAATCAAGTCAATGATATCGCTGTAGATGAAGTGACCCCAACTAAGCAAGCCAGAGGCAACAGCGACAAGGAACCGAAACTCCATCTGTGACAGAATGGAGAAAAAAACCATGGGAGAAACCAGGCTCAGTTGGGGGGCCAGTTCTCCTCTGACCAGACGAAACCAGTAGATCAATTCCAGGCTGCAGCAAAGTCAGATTGTGCAGAAGAATCATTTGTTTCCTGTGGTCTTGTCCTGGTGGTCCTCTAAGACAAGGTCTTTACAGGGGATCTGTATCTGGGGCTCTAGTTGTCCTGGTCTCCGCTGTCTTTCTGGGCAGTAGAGGTCCTTTCTAGGTGCTGATCCACCATCTGGTCTGGATACGTACTGGATCCGGGCGACTGCAGTGACCCTCTGATCTGCATACAGACTGGATCTGGTGGCTATGGTGACCTCGGAACAAGAGAGAAACAGACAAATATTAGCGTAGATGCCATTCTTCTAATGATGTAGCAAGTACATAGGGTGTTATGTGAAGTGTTTCCGGTTAATGCAGCCTAAAAATCCTGTTATGTGTATGCCAGGTTAAAGAGATGGGTCTTTAATCTAGATTAAAACTGCAAGAGTGTGTCTGCCTCCCGCACAATGTTAGGTAGGTTATTCCAGAGTTTAGGCGCCAAATAGGAAAAGGATCTGCAGCCCGCAGTTGATTTTGATATTCTAGGTATTATCAAATTGCCTGAGTTTTGAGAACATAGTGGACGTAGAGGAGTATAATGTAAAAGGAGCTCATTCAAATACTGAGGTGCTAAACCATTCAGGGCTTTATAAGTAATAAGCAATATTTTAAAATCTATACGATGTTTGATAGGGAGCCAGTGCAGTGTGGACAGGACCGGGCTAATATGGTCAAACTTCCTGGTTCTAGTAAGAACTCTTGCTGCTGCATTTTGGACTAGCTGTAGTTTGTTTACTAAGCGTGCAGAACAACCACCCAATAAAGCATTACAATAGTCTAACCTTGAAGTCATAAATGCATGGATTAACATTTCTGCATTTGACATTGAGAGCATAGGCCGTAATTTAGATATATTTTTGAGATGGAAAAATGCAGTTTTACAAATGCTAGAAATGTTAGGAATGCTAGGAAAGATTGCGATCAAGTAGCACACCTAGGTTCCTAACTGATGACGAAAAATTGACAAAGCAACCATCAAGTCTTAGACAGTGTTATAGGTTATTACAAGCAGAGTTTTTAGGCCCTATAATTAACACCTCTGTTTTTTCTGAATTTAGCAGTAAGAAATTACTCGTCATCCAATTTTTTATATCTACTATGCATTCCATTAGTTTTTCAAATTGGTGTGTTTCGCCGGGCTGCGAGGAAATATAGAGCTGAGTATCATCAGCATAACAGTGAAAGCTAACACCATGTTTCCTGATGATATCTCCCAAGGGTAACATATAAAGCGTGAAGAGTAGCGGCCCTAGTACTGAGCCTTGAGGTACTCCATACTGCACTTGTGATCGATACGATACATCTTCATTCACTGCTATGAACTGATGGCGGTCATATAAGTAGGATTTAAACCATGCTAATGAACTTCCAATGATGCCAACAAAGTGTTCAAGCCTATGCAAAAGAATGCTGTGGTCAATTGTGTCAAACGCAGCACTAAGATCCAATAAAACTAATAGAGAGATACACCCACGATCAGTTGTTAAGAGCAGATCATTTGTAACTCTAAGGAGAGCAGTCTCAGTACTATGATACGGTCTAAATCCTGACTGGAAATCCTCACATATACCATTTTTCTCTAAGAAGGAATATAATTGTGAGGATACCACCTTTTCTAGTATCTTGGACAGAAAAGGGAGATTTGAGATGGTCTATAATTAACAAGTTCTTTGGGGTCAAGTTGTGTTTTTTTATGAGAGGCTTAATAACAGCCAGTTTGAAGGTTTTGGGGACATATCCTAATGACAATGAGGAATTAATAATAGTCAGAAGAGGACCTATGACTTCTGGAAGCACCTCTTTTAGGAGCTTAGATGGTATAGGGTCTAACATACATGTTGTTGGTTTAGATGATTTAACAAATTTATACAATTCTTCCTCTCCTATAGTAGAGAATGAGTGGAACTGTTCCTCAGGGGGTCTATAGTGCACTGTCTGATGTGATACTGTAGCTGACGGCTGAATGGTTGCAATTTTATCTCTAATAGTATCGATTTTAGAAGTAAAGTAGTTCATAAAGTCATTACTGTTGTGGTGTTGGGAAATGTCAACACTTGTTGAGGCTTTATTTTTCGTTAATTTAGCCACTGTATTGAATAAATACCTGGGGTTATGTTTGTTGACTTCTAAAAGAGAAGAAAAGTAATCAGATCTAGCAGTTTTTAATGCTTTTCTGTAGGATATGCTACTTTCCCGCCAAGCAATACGAAATACCTCTAGTTTTGTTTTCCTCCAGCTGCGCTCCATTTTTCTGGCTGCTCTCTTTAGGGTGCGAGTATGCTCATTATACCATGGTGTCAAACTGTTTTCCTTAACCTTCCTTAAGCGTAAAGGAGCAACTGTATTTAAAGTGCTAGAAAAGAGAGAGTCCATAGTTTCTGTTACATCATCAAGTTGTTCTGAGGTTTTGGATATGCTAAGGAATTTGGATACATCAGGAAGATAACTTAAAAAGCAGTCTTTTGCGATAGAAGTGATGGTTCTTCGATACTTGTAACAAGAAGTAGAATTTACAATTTTGGCTATATGAAGTTTGCACAGAACTAAATAATGATCTGAGATATCATCACTTGGCTGAATAATTTCAACATTATCAACATCAATTCCATGTGACAGTATTAAATCTAGAGTATGATTTCGACAATGAGTAGGTCCTGAAACATGTTGTCTAACACCAATAGAGTTCAGAATGTCTATAAATGCTGATCCCAATGCATCTTTTTCATTATCGACATGGATATTAAAATCACCAACTATTAAAACTTTATCTGCAGCCAGAACTAACTCAGATGTAAAATCACCAAACTCTTTAATAAAGTCTGTATGGTGCCCTGGTGGCCTGTATACAGTAGCCAGTACAAACATAACAGGGGATTTATCATTAACATTTGTTTCTCTGGATAATGTTATATGTAGCACCATTACTTCAAACGAGTTATACTTGAAGCCTGCCCTCTGAGAAATCCTGAAAACGTTGTTATAAATTGAAGCAACTCCTCCCCCTTTGCCTTTTAGACGCGGCTCGTGTTTATAACAGTAATCTTGGGGGGTGGACTCATTTAAAATAATGTAATCATCAGGTTTTAGCCAAGTTTCTGTCAAACAGAGCACATCTATTTTATGATCAGTTATCATATTATTTACAAAAAGTGTTTTCGTAGAAATGGATCTGATATTCAATAAGCCAAGCTTTATCATTTGTTTATCCATATTGCATTTGTTTTTTATTTGTTGAACCTCAATTAAATTGTTAGCCTTAACTTGGTTTGGATGTTTTTTGTATTTTCTAGTTCGGGGAACAGACACAGTCTCTATAGTGTGATATCTAGGTGAAAGAGTCTCTATGTGCTGAGAATTAACTGACCTCTGTGACGGGAGGCAGCTAGCAGACGGTCGGTTTAGCCAGTCTGTCTGCTTCCTGATCTGGGCCCCAGTTAGTCAAGTATAAACTCTAAGACTATTTGCCATATTTCTAGAGAGAAGAGTGGCGCCACCCCAGGAGGGATGAAGACCATCTCTTTTAAACAGGTCAGGTCTGCCCCAAAAGCTCGTCCAATTGAAATCTATGAAACCTATATTATTCTGTGGGCACCACTTAGACATCCAGCCATTGAGTGATGACAATCTGCTATGCATCTCGTCACCACGGTAAGCAGGGAGGGGACCAGAGCATATTACAGTGTCTGACATCGTGCTTGCAAGTTCACACACCTCTTTAAAGTTATTTTTAGTGATCTCCAACTGGCGAAGTCGAACATCATTAGCGCCGGCATGAATAACAATCTTACTGTATTTACGTTTAGCATTAGCCAGCAGTTTTAAATTTGCCAAGATGTCAGGCGCTCTGACTCCCGGTAAACATTTGACTATGGTGGCTGGTGTCTCTATATTCACGTTCCGTACAATACAATCACCAATAACTAGAGCACTTTCATCAGGTTTCTCAGTGGGTGCATCACTGAGTGGGGAGAAGCTGTTTAATGTTTTGATCGGAACAGAAGAGCGGTGTTTTGACCCACGACTACGCTGCCTCACCGTCACCCAGTTGCCCTGCTTCAGGGGCTCTGTTGCCAGAACCGGACAATGTACAGGAATCCCTGAGCTAGACGCATCCAAAGCCGTATCTAGAGCCCTAACATTCTTACTGTCCTCAATTAAAGTTTGGATGCGTGTCTCTAATTCTGAAATCTTCTCTGTCAGCCTAACTATTTCCCTGCATTTATCACATGTGAATCCCTCATCTGTGACAGAGATAGATAAACTGTACATGTGGCAAGAGGTGCAAATAACAATTGCAGGAGAAGCCATTACTCACCGTGCTTGATGAAATATTCTTACTGCGGATGTTTGATGAACTTGTGAAAAACTGCAGCGTGAGAGAGGAGAGGAGAAAAGAAAACGCTAATGACAAGCTAACGAGTGCTAGCACTTTGCAGGTGTACTGCACTCATGGAAAAGTGAACGATCAAAGTTAATCTGATAAGATTGATCGATAATATCAGAAATATGGTGTGAATTAAGTTATATTTTACAACTTAAAAAAAAAAAAAACAGACAGTGATAGTAAGAAAGATTATAGAGAAAAAAAATAAAAATAAAAACAGCTACATGGAGCTACGATAAGCTACAGAAGGCCAACAGGAAGTAGAGAAAACACTGTCCAACAGTGACACCAACAGGCAGGAGGCTCAGTCATTAGGACCAAAAGTCTACATAGTGAGACGAGCTGTGCTCAGCATGTGAACTTTATAGTTTTTTCCTTTTGCTCCTCTCTACAAACCCAAATGCAATTGTTATCACAAAGCCATTGAGCTACGTAAGAACTCACACTGGTCCCCAGGCCATTTTTCTATGACGGAGCAAAATGAAAAAAGTTAAGTATACTTTGGGCCTCATTTGCCGTGTTTGGGATGTTTAACACACGCAGTGAAGACTATTATACAGTGTTTTATTTTACATTTGATTACTTTATTCGATGTCTGAGCCAGGCTATTACTGGCCTGAATTCTTCTGTTAGGCTAAAAAGCACTGTTTTTTATTCTTCATTTTTGAACTCACGCTGGTTGACAATGAAGGTCTCCATGCTTTCTTTGCTTCGGTTGGAGCAGCGTAGACGCTGGATGGTTCCCTGCAGAACCTCCTCCTGTTCAGCCATCCGCAAATGGAGCGACTGGATCTCCTCACGCATTAACTGCTCCTGAGAGGAGACAGTGCCACAATTCTCAGTGCTCAATTCATTCACATTAACACTGCATTTGGTTTTTAGGGCTCAATAAATGCAGTTCGAACCCTCTGAATGAGATGAGCGGGACCGTCGCTGCTCGGAAGCGCCGCCCGCCAGAACATCTTGAGCAGAGACACTGCCTCATCCAGAATCTGACACAAGGTCTTGGTGTTGGAGAGAAGTGTCTTCACTGTGTTATAATCCAGAGCCTGTAAGTGAGAAACACGTGACCCCAATGCCGTTTGCACAAGCACTCTGATCTGTCACGCGTCTGAGCATCACCTTTCCTCCGCTAATCTCCAGCAGGGCAGAGCTGAGACTCGACTGCAGCACCGCCTCCATCCGCTGCACGAGTGCCCGGCCCTCCATTACCTGCTGCTGCAGGGCACTGTAGTCATCCACATGACCGATGGCATGCCGCCCGTTACAGTTGGCAAACGAGCCGTCCGGAGCTTCTCCCTCCAGATCCGTATGAGGCTCCATTGAGTCTAAAGAGAGAGGATGCATTTTAGTTCTTCTCATCAACCTTATAACTTGAACATTCCTCAAGCAGCACCACTAATTACTAGTTCCCAACCAGAAGTACTTCAGCAGGGTCCAGAAGGTCACTAGAAAGTTTACCTGTAACTGCTGCCAGAACTGGTAAATTTGTGCAAGACAAACAAGCTCAGGTTCTCAATGAAGCCAGAAGCCAAGTCTAAGTGTGGGTTTAGTTTCAGCAGAAAATGTATAAGATAAAAAATAATGACTTAAAATCCAATTCAAACAACTTGATAGGCCTGCATTTTAGCCACAATGAAATAGTGACATAAGAATCCCAGCTGCAGCCGATGTCAGCACACACCATTAGTGTTCACAGCGCTGTCCTCCATCTCTGAGTACGGAGAGTACAGGGGACCCACGTCTCTGACAGGAGGAGAAGGAGAAGGGTCTGTGGAGCACGGCAGATTGGTTAGTACATCACAAAACCACTACGACCAACCTGCAGGTAATGCTCGACATATTCAAGCAGATTCTCAGTGCACATGTCAATACCTAACACATGAGTGTCATGTTATCTACTTACTTTTAATCACTAGGGTAATCATATAGGCCATTTTTACTAGTCCTGTCCTTGCCAGGATTTCTATATTGCCTAAAATATCAAGGTTTTGGCTGTTTGCACTTTGCAGATTGATCGTTGTATGACATTGACGAGAGCTATAGAAAGCAGAGTAGATGCCTCCTTATGCTTTCAAATCACTCTCCTGGTACTTTGGTGTCATACAATGATCGATGCACAGCGTCATTTCAAGTCGAACAAATGAACAAACACACCTAACACGTGCACTTATTTAAATCACTTTGATTCTCTGTAGATCTTACCTTCTCACGCACCACAATTGGTAGATTATATACAATACCTACATTTTATTGGTCAAACTACTTTGGATGTTTCAGACAATATTAAAATCCTGGCCAGGACATGTGCAAAACAAATGGCCACCCTATAAATCATGCATGCAGAACAGTCAATGTGAAATCAGCATGGGCACACGCTACCGTGCATAAGCTGTCGGCGGTAAAGCACGTCTCGCAGCGGACTTCCCAGGATGATGGGCGACGGGCGCTGATCGATGCAGTGATCCAGCTGTTTCTGTAGCTGAGCTCGTAGAGCACTGTTCTCCTGTACACTGCGCTCCAATTGGGCCCTTAGAGCCCGAACTTCCACCAGCAGCTCCCCAAGCTCCACTGCCGGGCAGCGCATATCACACACCCACCCTACACAACAGAGGCTCAGTGCACCGACTGGATGATTAAAATCTATACCTGATTTGTTTGTATTAACTGGAAACTGTGATTTGATGAAAGTCTACTACTCAATATTCAACATGACTCATGCACATATTCACACTTCACATGATAGCTAATGCACCGCTGCAAATCACACTAGTGAGCAGTAGTGAATGATACAAACATATGTTACGTTTCACAGGAATAAATAAACTATGACAGGTTTGCAGAAACATGAGAGTAAATAAACCATGGCAGAATCTTTTTATTGTGGATGTGTGTGGACTATTCCAGTATCGTTCACAGATGTGGTGCTTCTGCAGTATCTCACCTGCAGAGGTGCTCTTTCTCACACCACACACACGGTCGTACAGTTGTAGTTCACTCTGTAGGGAGTGAAGCAGCTGTCTGCTCTCTGCTAACTGCTGCTGGAGTAAAGTCACCTCGTGCTGCAGTCTGAACACAGATCACTAGTTACTCAGCCTTCATTCACATGCAGTGTTGGCTAAGTTACTTTCAAAAAGTAATTAATTACTATTACATCATCAATATTGTATTTAAATTACTTTACTAATTCATCTGTCTGAAAAGTAACTTAATTACTCAATAAGTAACTTAATTATTCAAATTAGTAATTAGGCTACATCTTAAAGGGTTAGTTCACCCAAAAAATGAAAATTATGTCATTAATAACTCACCCTCATGTCGTTCCAAACCCATAAGACCTCCATTCATCTTCGGAACACAGTTTAAGATATTTTAGATTTAGTCCTAGAGCTTTCTGTCCCTAAATTAAAAATGTATGTACGGTATACTGTTAATGTCCAGAAAGGTATTTTCGATGATTTAACAAATTCTAACTGACCCTCTGATGTCACATGGACTACTTTGATGATGTTTTTCTTACCTTTCTGGACATGGACAGTAGACCGTACACACAGCTTCAATGGAGGGACAGAAAGCTCTTTACTAAATCTAATATATCTTAAACTGTGTTCCAAAGATGAACGGAGGTCTCACAGGTTTGGAACGACACGAGGGTAAGTTATTAATGACATAATTTTAATTTTTGGGTGAACTAACCATTTAAAATCCCTTGATAAAAATGTAACACTTCATTCTTTCAATTTGAGTCAAACATATAATAGTTTAGTCTTTTAGTTTTAAAACAACTGTAATACTTAAACATTTTTATAAAAAATGTAACCTTCTTTGGTTAACAAATAGAAATACTCTCAATAACAAAAAAGCTTAAGAAAAGTTAAACAATACATTTCAGTTTGGCAAGATGTTCAGTAAAATGCGTACAGGTTTACTTAAAAATAACACGTTAACTAATGTAGGTAAGAATAAATTACATAAATGATCTTCTCTGCTGAATAAAGCCGTGTCAGATCACGCTTTTCTTCTGAAGTGAATTCCTCATAGCAGGACTTATTTCAAAAACGATGAAAATTAGATGAATCTTGGTGGGTTTTTTTATAAATTTTTTGTATCTAGATGAGGGTGTTTGCACGGAGTTGAATGCATATAATGAGCTCAGATACAGGAAAGACTGTATCTCGATTTAGTTCAATACGGATTGCATAATCAGAGAATTTCCGTTTTCAGTTTGAATTCAATCATTTAAAAGTAGACACAAGCTTTCTATAGACATTTCTCATGTTTCTGTGTCAAATATTCGCTGAGTTTGTGACGTGTAGAAAGTTGCTAAAGGAAACCTAGATGGCTGAAAGTGCATCCTGTTTGTTGTTTATTTTGCAAATGCACAAAGTTTTGTTGTTATTGTCAGTGTACACAAATAAAAGTAGGCCTATTTTAGATTCGATAGATTTTAGAATTATCTGTATCTACTAGTATTTACTGCATTTCATTAGCTCTGTACTTGTACTCTACATTGTTGAATCTAATCTAAAAAAAGAAAGAAAGAAAAGGTATTTAAGGTTTCTCTGTGAATCAGGAAAAACTGAAAGTAAAGGCGTTGGCACGCAGAGTGTTAAAGATGCTGCATTAAATTTTATCTTTAGATGGTAAATTTAGATTTCAAATTCAATGCTGATTTTATAACTGCTGAAATTATTTACTGTATGTTACGCAAGTACTTTAACTGTAACTGTAAAAGTAACTATAATTAAATTACCTAAAAAAAGCAGTAATCCCTTACTTTACTTTTTCAGTGGATAGGTAATTGAATTACAGTAATGCTTTACTTAGTAATGCGTTACACCCAATACTGTTCAAGTTTCACACTTATCAGTAAGAAACAGATCACAATGACCACAAAAGGCTTTCTCCAAATGGAGCTGCTCTTTCTAAGTGCTCACATGGTTTCTCTGACCTGTTGTTGTGCTCCTGACTGTTTTGTCTGTCCTGTCGAAGTTGTTGGATTTGTTGACTTTGTTCACAGTTGTGTGTCTGCAGCCTCCTCAACTCCTCCTTCCATTGTGCTGCCTCTAACTCCGCCTGCTGCAGACGGACACGCCCAGAAAGCACCGCCTCCCGGAGCTGCTCTGTCTCTTCACTGCAGTCTGCCTCATACAAATGTCTAATTATTAACGCTCCAGAGTCCTATAGACAGTAATGCTCATTCTGCAAATTTATAAGACTGTAATAGGATTCATGTGAATTAATAAGTCTTTTGCTGTAATATATCTCCGCTTTCGCAGAGACATTAAATGCATGTGATCTGTAGCACTTATGTTTAGTTATGTTGTCCACAAATTATATCTATGTGGTCTGTATATTGCTGGGCTGGTTAAAAGAAAAGCTGAACAGTGATGCCCTCCATTAGCTATTATAGGTGGTCAAGTCTAGTGTTTCCCAACCCTGTTCCTGTAGGCACAACAACAGTATGCATTTATTGCTTTACCATTACCTAGAGCCATTCATCTGTTTGTGTGTTTGTCTGTGTGTGTGTGTGTGTGTGTGTGTGTACCTCTGCTGGCTTGTAACTTTGACTCTAGTGCCAGATTTTCCTCCTTTAATGCTCTGACTTCATTGGTCAGTTGACTGACTGCATCATGACTCTGGATAAAGATGTTGTTTGGAGCCACTGTCAAACACACACACACACACACACACACACACACACACACAGAAACACACAACAACAAGACTTTGGCTTAAGTTTGAAATGGTTCTCACAACTATACACAAGCACACATACTCAATTTAAACACTGCATAAAGCAAACTAGATTTTGAAAAAAATTTTAGTCAAGACTATAGGTTAGAAATCGTTTGAAATTTTACGGTTCTGGTTCCAATTAAAATTAACTATTATTATGTTTTTATTATTTTACCTTCTTTGAATGTAGTGTTGGTGGGAGGTAGTAAGTAATGTTGAGTAATACTAATCCATCAATCAGCATGTGCTTCAAAGTTGATGTTTTTACACTATCAATAACATTTAGCTTTTAAAAGAGGGAATAAGCTAATTGGCCAAATAGTCCCTTGAGGACTGAGATACTTGTTCATTTCCCTAAATTAATAAAATATAAACTTTTATACTTATAATCATGTATACACACTCTCCATAAAGCCCCTATTTTACAAATAATAATGCAGTTAGGGGATGCTGTGATGCAATGAGTGGTTTCCACATTTTAAAACAATTTAAATGCATGAAAATAAATATTTTATATCACTTTGTTTATCACTCTTGAAATGACCTGTACACTAAATTATCTATCCCTCATACTTACATAACAATAGCAGTCTATTTATTTAGTGGTACAAGTTGAAGTCAGTATGTGTATTAAATTACACTATGGGACAAATAAGTGTGTGAGTGAAGTGACATAATTCGTGCTCTGCATTTGACCCATGCAAAGTGCACACACAGCAGTGAACACACACACACACACACACACACACACACACACACACTGTGAGCACACACACGGAGCAGTAGGCATCATTTTTGCTGCGTCACCCGGGGAGCAGTTTGGGGTTCGGTGACTTGCTCAAGGACACCTCAGCCACGGTATTGCCTGCCCAAGACTCAAACCCACAACTTTAGGATTAGGAGTTAAACGCTCTAACCATTCGGCCACGACTTCCCCTTAATTAGTCCACGACTTAATTATAATGTAAATTAGTGGTGGCAGGTGCACTGTGCTGCCTGTATATGTACAGTCAGGCAAACAACATGCACCGTTATCAAAGGAGAGAGTGTGCATCCAGTCATGGGAAACGTGTTCAGGAGTTAAAGACACTATGTGGCGTGGCGAGTCTTTAGAGTGTGCGTCATTAGAAACAATGTACTCGGTAATAAAAGAGGCAGGGAGGCATTTCTGTTATTCAGTTTGTGACATCCTTCACGGGAAACGCACAATCATCAGAAAGGCTGCTCACAGCGCTTGGTCACGTGCACCAGAACCATTTTCAGAAACTAAAAAATTGCTCACGGTTACGGTTCTTTTAAAAATCGGAACCGGTTCTCAGTTCCCAACCCTTAGTCAAGACAAACTTAAAGTTGGCTTTGTTTGTATTTTTTTTAAAGCCTAAGAAGTTGCATCTGTAATTAAATTATGTAACTGAGTGCATAAATGAATGTGAGTAATCTTACCTGATGCTGATATTACAATAGCCGGTATTAACAGTTTATGTGATCTGGCTCTTGATTTTATTATTATTATTTTCTTTATTATTATTATTTCTTTTCCGGAAAGCAAATATATCAAACATGTGCATGGTAAGAGCATCTATGGTAATTCGCGTTGGCCAAAACACACAAGGAAACGCGTTATGAAATAAAATATCACCGGCAATCACAGACATTCGCATTCGGACGGCATTAGTTTTCTCAGAGGATCACAGAGTTTGCTGAAAAACAGTAGGTAATTTGCTCTGGAATTATCACAGAGGTTGTGTGAGAAAAACACACAAGCAAAACACACAGATGTGGCAGATTCGGACGGGATTAAAATCACCAAGTACGTCTGTGAAACACAGATTTCTCTAACGACCCCCTGTAAAACTAGTCCCGTCCGAATAGGGCTTTTCTCAAGCAAATTTAATTAGATTAGATTAGATTCAACTTTATTGTCATTGCACATGTAAGGTACAAGGCAACGTAATGCAGTTAGCATCTAACCAGAAGTGCAATAAGCTTTAAATAAACAATCGTTTACCAGGTTTATTGAACAAAATGACACATATTTGTTCTGAATATGACACTGTTGTTCTGAATATCAGTCATGTGATGGTCTGTTGCCCAATCACAGATTAACAATATGAATGTGAGCATCATATTGTGTCAAAATATGAATTGTCTTTCTCACACACACACACACACACATACCGGTGTCTCTCTCCCATGTGGCCAGACGTCCCTCTAACTGCTGCCTCAATCTCTCGTTGGTTCTGATTGAATCTTCCAGTCTCTGACGCAGAGATCGGATCTCTCTCAGATGCTCCTCGATCACATCAACACCTGTCAGCATCACATCATATTTACAACAACTGAAGGTGAGTCCATGTGTTTATACTGTTTCTCAGTTTGTTTTTATTTAAACTGCTGATTGAATGGCTGGACAGTAACACACACAAACACACAAACCTGTTTGACTGTTGCCAGACTGATAATAAGATGATCCATCAAAACCTCTTATTGGTTGAATCATATTCTCCATGTCCCACATTGCATCTGTTTGCAGAGATGGGCCTCCACTCTTTCCCAGTACATGTTGGGATACAGGTGTGTAATCGATTGATTGCATGGTCAGCTGATAGCTGGAGAGTGAGCGAGGAGCACTGAAAGCTGTTAGAAAGAGTGACGCAGAAATTAATTTCAGGACACACAAGTCTCTAAAGTGTTGGGATCTATCAGGTGAAAGCACTCATTTCTGATCATATCATATCAGGAGTTTGCAAGGTTATGAACAAATAATAATAAATATGAAGAACTGAATTATGCTCAGTCCCTGTTGAGGCTATCCTATAAGCCTCGGCATAGATGGCATGGTGTTCTCAATGCATAGCAGGAAATTCTGAGTCCAAACATTAGCTCTCTTTGGGTGGTGTTCCCGTTTATTATGAAGGTAAAAAAAAAATGATATTTCACCCAGTGCTGAATATTAAAGTGCTGTCGTGCTGTTGGTAAACTGACTGCTCACGGCTACGGTAAGAACCGTGTGTTCCTCACCATCCACACCCTTTCCTAACTAATTGCAACACCTGTAAATATATCTAGCTCCCTGTGACGTGTCACACATAGTGAAACACTCCCACCCAATGGTTAGAATTATAGTAGTAATATTAACCGATCCAGAGAAGGTGAATATATAAATGGCTCCTACAGTCCCTTTTCCAACAAAACTTTAAAGAGAATCCCTAAATCTATAATCTGTGTTTAAACGAGGGGCTCCCAGTCACTGTAAATCAACCTCAACTCTCTTTAATAGAGACCTGGTGGCTTCTGCCTTTAACTGTCATTCTGCATTATTGACACACTGTTTTCCTAATGAATGTTGTTCAGTTGCTTTGACGCAATGTATTTAGTTTAAAGTGCTATATAAATAAAGGTGATATGACGTGACTTGACTTGACTTCTGTTTGTGGGTTTGCAGTAAGTTAGTCAATCGGGGATAAACACATGCTGTGCGCTCACATCTCATGGGCAGCCTCCACTGTGCTGGGGCAGTCAGGACACTGTGCACGGGGGCAAAGGTCATGGGGATAGAGTGAGCAGGCCAGCTCTGGGTTTGGATCAGAGGCTGTGAGCTGGACGAGATTCCCGTGAACACACCTGCATACGGTGGAGCACAGATGCATGTGTCTCTATGTGTGTCAGTGACATACTATTGCACTCTCCTGTGTCCTGTAGTGGGAGACACTGGACTGACAACAGCAATTAAATCTTCTTCATTAGCATTTGGGTAAAACACACAATCTGAAGTTTTGGTAGAGACAGCTGCATTAACAATCTGAGATCAGAAAGAAACAGACTGTGAAGTTCACAGATTTAATTTTTAGGTCTATTTTGTCTTTTGTTTTAATGACAGCAGCACGGCAGCTACATGAACAAAACCTGGTGATCATGTTTTCCAGAATCAGAAATCTGGGTCACCCAACAAATGTTAGGTTTCTTTGTTTTGAATTCTCAAAAATCTTGTTTATCATGTTTAAATGATTAAATTCATATGTTGTTTACAAATATTTTTCATATGCATTTATTCATTTTTGATTTATTACTTATTTATTAATGATTCTTATATTAATCTTCACCATATATTCATATTCAAGTGTTTACTCAGAGGATAACTGATCCCCAACTGAGCCTGGTTTCTCCCAAGGTTTTTCCTCCATTCTGTCACCGAGTTTTGGTTCCACTGGCTTGTTTAGTCAGGGACACTTAATATCCAGAGATAGTTTACTCTTTTACTCTTTACTCATTCCTTTCCTACTTTCCTCTGTTTCTTTTGCTTTTCCCCACTCTTTACATTTTATTAGCATAAAGCAATTACATGGATTTAGAGAAAGTTCAGCTGTCAATCCATGAGATTTCCGTGAGACTGTGAATAGGGTTGGGTACCGAAACCCGGTGCTAATATGGAACTGGTATGCACAGAACCGAATCAGTACACAGATTTCAGTGCCTCTTAGATGTCGGAGCGATCAATTGAAATATTTATCCTGGCTCTCTGAAATGTACACTAGAAGCATGGGCATAGCTAGGCTTTTTTAGCAGGGCTATAGCATTTAGCTCCATAAACTGAGCTCAAATTTGCGATCGCCCCAGAGTCAGTTTGCTTAAATTTCATCTGAAAACGGCAGCAGATCGGTCTCCTCCCATTTCAGATCTCTTTAATCCACAGACCGCAGTGGAGCAGCGCGAGCGGAATCAAACAGAAACAGAGGACACAAGGTGTGTGTTTATCGATAGATTGTTAGAATATCGGTATCTGTCCAGTTCTTTGTCATAAATATGGTTTACAAAAGGTCACGAGGGAGCATCAGTATCCAATCTACTGTAAAGATTTTGCTCCATTCACCGCTCATCGCACCACAGCTGTTTCCTCCAGCGAAACTCTAACCCTTAACACATTTGAACTTTAATTACACTTATTTAAATATACTTACTTTATATATACACTACTGTGCAAAAGTCTGAAGCACATTAGTATTTTCGTGCTCGGCCAGTTATTTATATCTTTTGCTGTAGTGTGCCAGTAGGAAATATCAGTTTAGATTTCGTTTTTCTCAATTTCATCTGTTTCTTCATGTAAACACAGACAGATTATATGTGGATCATCGGGTTTTGTCAGACTGCTTGTGCATTCAAAAATCTCACTAGATGGCGCAGAGGATTGAGTCCAACAGAACTACGGGAGCCCTGAGTAGTGTCGCCGGTTTTATTTTGTTTTATTTTGAGTGTGAACAATACATTTTCACAGAATGTAGCCTATTCAATCCCAGAGTCCAGACATTAGTAAAGTATCAGTTTATGAACATGTTTTTAGGCTTTTTTAGATTTGGGAATACACATGCATTACAGAAGTGACAAAAACGTTTTTATATATTTTTTAGAATTTATGTGATTTAATATGCAAAAACCAGAAGGACAATATCTGCAGAGAAGGGCTGGCCATTCTCAAAACATAAAATATAAATTTTATTTAAATTTTCGTTTTTGTGTTTCAGAGGAAAAATCATTGTTAAGACATCTCTCAATTACGGACCGTTCTGAAAGAAGAATTTATGCAAATGCATAAAAAGTGCTTTAAAAACTTTAACAGAGATGTCTAGAGGGTATTTAATAGATCTGCTTCCCACGTAAGATTTTTCTAGTTACTAGTAGTTCATTTGTCATTATTCATTGCATTATTCAACTAATCGCAGGTTTATATAAAATTTATATCTATAATCCATAATGAGCCTTCATATATACCATGCTCAAGCGCATGCATTAAGTTTGCCTCGAAGCACAGGCAGAAGTAGCATTAATTATAATTAATAAACAAATGTTTTCTTGTTGGCTGCCAGATGAAATTTACAGTACTGGCTCTCTCCACATGGACTCGCCTTAAGAGAGAGATGCAGCCTTCACAGATTACACAGTGCTTTCATTTTGAATTGATGTGTTTAAAATACATTTCAAGCTTTCTGTAGATATATTTGTCATGTATGTGAGACAACCCAATTTTCAGTTATTTAATTATCAGGAAAAAAATCATGTTATCGAGAGGGCGCCTCCCTGTCATGCATGCGCATTAATAGTTTTCACAGAAACGCTTGAATATGAATAATAATTAACATTTTGTATATACATTACAAAGTAATTTTTTTTTTTTTTTACATGCAATTATCCAAAATAAACCCAAACAAGATTTGTAATGAAGATAAAATATGTAGACAAATAAGAATAAATGCTGCGGAAGCACTCAGCATCATGCTTGCAGAGCAAATCTTAAAAAAATATTTAAGGAAATTTATATATTTATATATATTTATATATTTTAGGGAATGTTATACAAACCTGCATTTAAATGCGGATGCAATTTATTTATTTATTTATTTTACTTAAATTACATGAAAGCAAGTAAAGAAGACTCTTTACTTTTCAAGTAAAATCATTGAAGTTGCATTTTGTTAATTATAATGAGATATTTTGAGTTTATACGTGAAGATGTTTTATTATTCAGTTTATTCTTTTGAGTTTCAATGATTTAGTTAAATTGTGAAGGTTTAATTTATTCGTATTTTTAATTAGGCCTAAATAATGGGAGTGAAATTATACAGTGCCTCACGTTTTACTAAAACAAAGAAAATAATTTAGAAAACATGCAAGCCTAGCTCACTATAGGCTAGCACTTTTAATGCTCCGATGCAAAGTAAACCACAATTTACTTTGAATAATATAACACATAATTCATAGCCTATTATATAAATAATACTGCACATTATTTAAATATCTCAAATCTAAAATATGGTGTAGAGAAAATATAAGCACAGGCTCATTGGCTTGACATTTATCATGCTTGTATTCGTTCTGAGAAATGCACATATCTTCATAATAACTAAACTTTCATCTGTGAATATTAAATATTTTCTTTATGGAATATCCCCACAATTCACAAAAACAAACCTGTGTGAGTTTGTGTGTTTGTGAGAGAGAGTATGCATGTGTGTGTGATTAAGTAATTCTCATTTGTGTGTGTGTGTGCGTGTGTGTTTGTTGGTTTCAGTTACTCATTTTATTTGTGTGTGTGTGTGAGTGAGTGTTTGTTTTAGTAACTCTCATTAGTGTGTATGTGTGTATGTGTGTGTGTTTGTGTGTGTGTGATGGTAGTTTTCACACCTCTGTCTTTGGGTAGAGGCTCCTCCTGTGGAAACTCAATGGTGGCATCCAGATCTGAGCACAGGTCCACATCCTCATTGGTAGATCCTCTCTCGTTGGACACAAACGAGGCGCAGTCTGACTGGTCTGTTGTCTCTGAGGGGGCGTGGCTGCTGCAGGGCGTGTCCGAACGCTGCTGTAACTGAGTGTGGAGAGATTCAATGATTTGATCTTTGTGTTGGAGCTCCTTACTCAACCTATAGAAGAACACAACCACCTGTCAATAATAAAGTGAAGTGAACTTCTGTATATTAAATTCCAGCTGACGCTCACCTCAGTGCTAGTAACTCGTGACCCATTTTATCATCTTGCTGTTCTGAACGATCACCTGACAAACACAGAAAACATTTAGTGAAGGACTGTATATTTACAAACCAACAGAAACTTAAAGAAAAGGTCAGATAGTACTTGTAAAGAGTGTGCACACACACTCACGTCCACTGATCTTGGTGCTGACTCTCTGAGCGAGTGAGGAACTCTGGGAAAGCTGCTCCCGGAAGCTTTGGCCCATGTAGTAATCAATGTCATTGGCACGGAGCAGCTCCTCGAAGGCTTTGGTCGTGTCACTCAAGTGCTGTGTGAGGATGTGGCAGATGCCCCGGCCTTCTCGCATCTTCTGCCGCAGGTGTGACAGCTCTCGTGCCTGGGCCTGGATCAGTGTGTTGTACTTCCTTTACATACAGAAAGAGGAAACAAATTGGTGCTTTGCTGGATTTTTTTAACACAGAAATATATGCTGTGTGTCCAGCATTTCTGTTGCTGTTGAACTGAACTCTGGCTGGTTGAATAAACTTCTAAAGCTGGTCGTGCTCCAGATGAGAAGAGCAGAGCAGGACTATGTTTTAACACATTGTTTTCTACAAGTGTATGCACACCGACATTGTTCAAAACTATGTTTAACTATAATTCAGTTACAAAGAGGAAGATGGATCTAATCTGAATCTGAAATGTAAGACTGATTATTTTTAACTGCTAGCTGGTCAAACGTGTTCTAAAGACACAGTTAATATGATGACTGTGTTTATGCAGCGAACCCTGATGACGAAAAAAAAATTATGCTCTTGTCTTCTGTAGAGTTGCTTGACAGCTGAAAATGAATCGGTTTTTGGTGTAACCCAATTTTTGACTTCTGTCATGTGTGCATTTGCTACGTGCTTAAAAGTACAGGACAGCCTGTGCTGAAGGCCTCAGCTGAACTTTAGACTTAGAAGACTTCTATACCAATATGGAAATAAGAAAAGTTAAAGATAAAAGATTTCCACGAAATGCTTATACTTCTAAAAACCGCATGATTCAGAGACGTTTATATTCCATCACACGTCTGTTATTTGGAGTCATTTCAACCCCCCCTGTGGGTTCTTAATAAGAGAGAACAAGACGATTAATCTTCTGAGGTAGGACAGTTGGACTTTGAACAAACAATCTGCTGACCTTAAGAAATAAGGAACTGAAATTAGGCTGCAAGGGCTAGTATGTATTTTCGGAGAAGGATGACGACTGTTTCGATATCTGTTTGAGACGTGGCTGCAGAGACGTGGCATGGGTTTGATACAGATTTGCAGGACTATAAGAGGAGGCAAATTCACCCCTCCTTACTCTCGCTCAGACTGAGTTCAGCCTAGACCCTTCTAGCTGGACTTAGTCTTTTCTCACCTTCCTTATCTTTGATTCCGGGCTCACTTGAATACTTTGAACTTCTCTCAGGTTTTATTCATCTCAGATATGATTATTATTATATTATTTGTTATTATATGAATACTATTATAACTTTTGACTTTTGATATGCAGGGTATTGTTGTATACTTTGCATTATTATTTTTAACATCTTGATTACTTTTGAATATTATAATGCATTTTGTATTACTCTTAATTGGGCAACATCCATCATACATGGATTGCTTTTAAAACTTTATTAATTTTGGGATTTGTATTTTCTATATTTGAAGCTGATTTTAATACTTACTAATCTGTTTGCAAGTTATGAGTTGTATTCTCATTTCCTATATTCTTTGAATAAATTTGCATACTAAAATACCACCCCACCATCTGACCAGGATTGAAGTCTCATTTTTTTGCATCAGTTTTATATTTGATGTAGTTTGCATGACTGATTCTGTTATTTCCTTTGTTTATTGCAGTAAAGGTGCTTTGACTCAATCCAAAGAGCTGCAGAAAATAAAGGTTGGCTGTCTTGAAAGTGTCTCACCCGGGCCAGGTGGCACATTTCCCGTCCTCCGGGCCACTCTTTCCCTCACGTGTGGAGCTCCTGATCTGCTTCTCCAGCAGTGTCACACGGTTCACCAGCTCTTGCAGCTCGCAGCTGGGTCTCAGCGGCCCGTCTGACTGCCAGCCCTCATCCTCATCTGGACCGCTGTGAGCCGAGCTCACCTGAAACGCCCAGTTCACCTGACGGGTCAGAAGCACAGCTCAATACACTGGCCTGTGTGGCTCTTAATCTCATTAACAGATGAATTAACTTGAACTATTAATCTGAGGGAAAGACCAAAGTAAAAAGCAGGAGTTATTAGAGAGACATGAAATCAGCATGGCTGTGCAAGACAACAATTCATTATAAAGTTTGGTGTCATTACCGATTTTGGCCAAAGAATGGCTGGCCAATCACAGCCGAGTATTAGAGAGCAACATATCAAAGTATAATATGATTAGTCTGAAGTGATTCTGCAGATGAGGCGGTGGTAACGTTACTAACAGGTCAGTGCTAACATCACCGGTGCGTTACCTTGCGTGGCGTGCGCTCCAGGCTGGAGGCGTAGTCGGAGGTGTTTGAGAGAGAGCGGATGCGCAGCTGCAGGCTGCGGATCACTTTTTGGCAGCAAGAGAGCTGTGAGCGCAGATCCTGCACCAGACGCTTCAGTGAGGACGGGTCATCGTTCTGCGTACCGTCGCTGTCTGCATTCCAGCCACTGCGTCTGCTTACCGAAACTGAGAGAGAGACGCCCGTCTCCAGCTCATCAAACTCTGAAGACAGAAGAACACGACATGCACTGAGCTGCAGCACTACTTTCAATCAGCACATGAATGTTCATCACATGCAAAACATTTGAGACTGAGAGACACTGCATCATCTGTGTCCCAGAATGCAGCAGAAATTTGGGTGTGTCACATAATCATCGATTTCTGTTCATGTAGTTCCAGTGCTGGTGTCATTAAAGCAAAAGGCCATCCCACACTCATGTTTATTGTCCCACTTTTCTCTTTTTAAAAGGTTTTCATTCCTTCAGAAAAGAAAGGCACTAGTTTGGAGCTGCTGTGTTGATGTTTGTGTCAGGTTTGTGTTTGGTGTATTTGTGTCAGGTATGTGTGTGTCAAGTGTGTGTACCGGGGCTGCTGGCATCGTCTCTCTCTGCTTCGTTCTCGCTGCGGCCGCTCGTCTCGTATCCCAGATCCTGAAGATCCACCTGCACCTGCTTACTGTCCTGTTGCACGGCGCTCTCAGCTGGCAAAGACAGAACCATCAGTACAAATCACAGGGGTGAGTGTGTGTGTGAGTGGATGTGTGTGTATACGTGTTAGTATGGTGTGTGTCTATGTGTCTCGATTCACCCTGTTCTGTCAAAGATACTAGAAAAGGTAGTATCATCAACTATGTTCCTTTTTAGAGAAAAATCTTATCTGTTAGGAATTCCAGTCAGGATTTAGACCGTATCATAGTCCTGAGACTGTTCTCAATAGAGATACAAATGATCTGCTCTTATCATCTGATCATGGTGTATCTCTCTTTTTGTCCTACTGGATCTTAGCGTTTGACACTATTGATGACAACATTTGTTTAAAGGCTTAATACTAGGACCATTACATTTCACACTTTTAGGAAACATAGCGTTAGCTTTCACTGTTATGCAATCCTGTCCTCCAACAAAATACGACCCTATAGGTCATTTGTGCAAGCATCTTATAAAGACCTATATTTACATTTGACATTTTAGCGCCCTCTAGTGAGTGTAAAAATAATGCCAGTGTAGTGTCAGGTCTGCCATCATAAAATGACGTATGATTGCTATTACCAATAAAAATGCGTGTTTATTTAAATGCAAAGTGTGGAAATTTTACACCGATCTCACAGTAATTTGTACATATTTTACTAGGTAAAATATCACAACATCACAGCACAGGGACAGTTCTCATTAAGATAATATATTATATTAACTTACATTGCTACTAGATCAAAATCAACTGCGGGCGGCAGATCCTTTTCCTAAACTCTGGAATAACCTACCTAACATTGTTCGGGAGGCAGACACACTCTTGCAGTTTAAATCTAGATTAAAGACCCATCTCTTTAACCTGGCTTACACATAACACTAGCACATTTCTATTATTCAAATCTATTAAAGAATTGTTAAGAGAATTCTTAAGGCCCATACACACCAAGAATGATAACTATAAAGATAATGATATTAGTGTCCACACCAGCTGACGATATCATCTGTTTATTCTCAGCGCAGCTGTGTATGAGGCTTTAAATTCTCAAGCTCGTTACAATAGGACAGATTCTGATTGGCTGTCAATGTTTGTATCGTTCATCAGCGGGAGAAAAAACCCTAACATGTTACATAGTACATAGTTACACTATGTCCCTGTTGAATACTGAAAGCTAATTTAAAAAGAATTTGTATTGTAAGAATAGTCATATAAATAAGGATCACTTGATGTGTGTGTGCGCATGTGTAAGTATGGTGCATGTATGTGTGTGTGTCTCCTCACTCAGCAGCTCTCTGTAGTCTTTCAGTTGTTCGGCCTGTGCCTGCACCGTTGCCTCGGACACCATCAGTCTCTCCTGCAGCTCACGACTCTCCTGACGACTCACTGCGAGGTCGCCACGGAGACGCTCCGCCTGCTCCCGAAGCCCCGCCTCCACATACTGCCAGAAACCAATGGCTCCGCCCCCTCCTGTGCTCGAACCACTGCTGTCACCCTCGACCTCTCGTTTCATTCCTACATCCTGATCACAAAACAAACACTGAATCCTTCACAAACCCACTGTTCTTACCTGAATGATGTAGTACTTCAGTCTGTACTTTGCTGTATGAAAATGAAGCTGGTTAGTGTTAACCAGTGCTAGTTATTTGGCTGATGATGTATTACCTGAACTGTGTGCCGGCCTGCAGGTTCGTGAGACAGCAGAGCTCCGAGGTCCAGAGAATGAGGTCTGGTGCATCTCCTCTTACACCTCCCCTCCCGCAGCTTCACATTTGGGGGCCCACGCTTGCCCTGAGGGCCCCTTACATCTTCCCCTTCCTCTCCATCTTCATCATAATATTCTTCCTCCTCTTCCTGCTCTCGGAACGTAGAGTAAACTTCCTGAGACTCACGGGAGTTTGGCCGTTCTGTTTCACGCTTCTCCGACCCTCGACACCTGACAGATTCCTCCTCATCCGCTGCTAATCCAGACTCGTCTTCATTCAGATCGTTCCTGTGAGAGATACGATTGCATCAAAGCAGGAAGACGCCAGCAGACTCAAGCGATCTGAAGGGAATGGATTTGGTACCTGGAGCGAGCGAGTGAGGAGCAGCCCGTCTCACTATTATCTTGGTTTCTCTGCTCTGATGTATTGTGAGACATCAGCTTCCTGCCAAACTCCTCAGCTCTCTGTCAGAAGAACACGCACAGATACACTAACCACAAACAAATACTAAAGACTATATTTCAGATTCTTAACTCTTTCCCTGCCAGCATTTATCTTTTTTTTTTTAAGTTGCCATCCACCGCCAGTGATTTTGATGATTTTCCCTCAAATTCAGTTCCAGTATATTTTTGCCATTTAAATATTTGAATATGCATAACACAAGAATAAAGATCAGAGCCTCTTCTCTTTTCCAAAATGACATCTGGATAATATTCAGTATGATTATCAAAGCATAAATCCAGTTAATCGCTTTCAACAACACCTGCACAGACATATACCACTTCCTGGATCAACATTTTACTCTGTAACATTATGTAGTTTTTATTTATATGCTGCTTACATTATTTTTAACATGCATTTGTTGACATAAGAGATCGCTCGTTTCTCAGTCCTGTTCACTTGTGTTTTTGTTCGGGAGGTTTTGTACTTGTTCAGAAGATGTGTAATAGCGCCCCTGAGTGAAGACACGAGAAGCCATAAAAACTTGTCTGTGGTGGGGAAGCACTGTCATTGTCTTCTAAAAGACGAGATAACTTATCAATGGTGGGGAAAGAGTTAAATGTGTATATGAATTAAAGATGTTGTCTTTTAAAAGTATGCTAGTATTGGAGATGAAGGAGCTTCAAGCAACAAACATGAAATTAAAACCATAAAACAAAAAGTATTTTGTTGCAGCTGAATCTTTTAAATAATTCCTATAATCTTCAGGAGCTGTGGCCTTCATCTGGCCCAGTAATGGAAAGGTTTGTACAACAGATGAGCAACTCCATTTCTAACCCTGAGCTTCAGGAGACTCTGAATTAGTGTTTCTTTAAGAGCTGTTTCTCAGAGGTTTTCTTCTTACCTGCGTGCTCGTCAGACTCTGAGCCGTCAGTTTGATCTCATCTTCCTCGATGCTGTCTGGGAACTCCTCACTGCTGCTGCTGTCACAATCGTCTTCATCTTCATCACTGCTGGATTCTAGAAAGAAACAAGACAAACACTAAATCTTCTCTTCATACATCTCGTTCTTATATTTCTGTTTCCAGAGCCAAATCACAGCCAGTATGTTCTACAGTCCAGCTTCGGCGTTTCTGGAACTCTAATTAATGAATGAGGCAGACCGTACACAGAACATCAACAGACACAAACATCTTTTGGATAAATGGATAAAACATACAGACACACACACACACACACACACACACACACACACACACACACACGAGTACTGGCTGGTTATGTGTCTTCATTTCAGCGACGAGCTAGAGGTTTATTCAGATTTAGTGGCCCTGCAGTGTCCCACCTCCATAGTCGGTCTGGATCAGCACGGCCCGGTGCAGCACCAGCGCCGTCTCGCGGGCCCTCGTCAGGGTTTCCTCCAGCTGTTGGCGCAGCACCTGAAGCGAGTGCAGTTCAGTGTGCAGCGCTCCAGGCTTCTCAGCACTGCTAACGACACAGACGCATCAGAACAGAACCACTCACACACAGCTGCCAGTGGCTCTTCAGCTCTTAAAGCAAGAGTTCACACAACAGTGAACATTCTATCAACACACACTTGCTCTGTGACTGATGTTTGTACTTGCTGATATCATGTGAAACATGATGCACAGGTAGGAGTGTGAGATCTGAAAGCTTCAGCAGAGACAGATGTTTTCAGTGATAAACTGGTTTAATATCAGTCTCTTCCTCACACAAAGCATCACATGACTTCAGAAGACTTTGAATGCAAGAGTCATATCACATGGACGACTATTATGATATTTTTATTATGACTATTATGATGATATGTTTTTTGCTATTTGCCACTCAGGTCAGCATCATGAGTGATGGATTTTAACACGGAGTGTGTGCTGGAGTTCTGACCTGTCGTCCTGACCTTGGACACATCTGAGCTTCTCATAAACACTCTTCTCTGCTCTCAGAGCTTCATTCAGCGCCTGCTGCTCCGACACCAGCTGCTGCAGGACACACTGACACACACGGAGAACGTAAGTACACACACAGAGAGAACACAAGTTCACACACACACAGAACACAAGTTCACACACACACACACACAAACACACACACTGGAGGAACGTAAGCACACACACACACACACACACACACACACACACACACACACACACTGGAGGAACGTAAGCACACACACACTAACACACACACTGGAGGAACGTAAACACACACACACACACACACACACACGTGCTCTCTCATGATGTTACCTGCTGATCAGAGCTTGATGTGTTGTAATGCCCTGCAGACAGAACCGAGCGCATCTCTGAGAGCTCCCGCTAAACACACACACAAAGGACAGAAAAACAATTACTACAGTGTTTCTCAACCTTTTTGACTCCAAATCCCGCTACTGTACTGAAAAACACTTACAACATGTTGCATTATACAATGTTTTCTTGTGTAAAACAAGGACACATCTCTGTTTATAATTCACTGCAATATATGTTACTGGAATGAATCAGACATGATGCAGAATTCATCAGTATTTTATGTTGTTTATTTATTTTTATTTTGAGTAATTCCAAAATACAAAAATTTGTATACACACCATCCATGTTAAAGATACAATAGTAATGCTAATCTACTTTGTCTTCTCCATTTGGCCACAGGTTTTCATCCACATCACATCTTATGAAAGAATCTTCTGGCATGCCTGATCCATCCCTGGCAATCTTCTGCTAATATGTCCAGGCATCCAGCATTCATTGCGTCCAGGAGGGACATTTAATAATGTAGTTGGTCATATTTATAATTGTTTTTATAGCATTTAATTTTAAGATTTAAAATATATTTCATTCAAATATTACTGTAGAAATGTAGCAAATTGCTGCCTTATTCAGTTTTGTATTATGTTATTGTTTTGAATATCAGTTTAACAGTTGTGAAAACAGTATGTAAGCATGTGCAAATTGGCCTGTATGTACAAAGAGTTTTGGCAGTTGCTGTGTCTGAATGAGAAAAGATGTAGTCATTGAATGCATTTTGTGCCAAAGCAATGATAACTGATCCTCAGTTTAGCCCACATAGACTTCTGTTGTGCTCACTGTGTGAAGAGTTTAGCAAAAGTGACCTAAGTATTGAGAAATGTGTCCTAGCGTCTGTAAAAAACTGTAATGCACCGACTAAAGAATTTTTAAAAATCACTTAATTTATTCAATGAACACAGTAATAGGAAAGGTTTTCCCACATTTAGGACATGAATTGTGAAAAGTGATAACTAGATAAAAATGACATGATCTACATGTGTACCTGATTTAGTGTGTGTGTGTGTGTGTGTGTGTGTGTGTGTGTGTGTGTGTGTGTGTGTGTGTGTGTGTGTTTACCTCAGTCTCTTTGTATTTCTTAAGGGTCAGCTGTAGTTCATCTCTGATGGCTTGTACATCCAGATCACCTGAGCTGCTCATACACACGGCTGGTCATCATAAACGCACACACAAACACACACACACACACACACACAGAATGTAGTGAATCAATAATTTTAATTGATCTAATGTGGGAGGTACTGCAGTGAAAACTCACCCTGTGCCGGTTCTGGTGTGGAGTTCAACTCACTCGGACCCCGCAGAAACTCCTGCACACACAGCCAATCATTACTGTGGTACACTGGCACCTGGCCCATCATTGCCCTGGTACACTGATGCACAGTCCATCATTACCACGGTACACTGATGCACAGCACATCGTTACTGCAGTACACTGGGGTCTGGCCCATTATTACCACAGTACCCTGATGCACAGCCCATCATTACCATGGTACACTGATGCACAGCCCATCATTACCAAGGTACACTGATGCACAGCCCATCATTACCAAGGTACACTGATGCACAGCCCATCCTTACCAAGGTACACTGATGCACAGCCCATCATTACCAAGGTACACTGATGCACAGCCCATCATTACCAAGGTACACTGATGCACAGCCCATCATTACCAAAGGTACACTGATGCACAGCCCATCATTACCAAAGGTACACTGATGCACAGCCCATCATTACCAAAGGTACACTGATGCACAGCCCATCATTACCAAGGTACACTGATGCACAGCCCATCATTACCAAAGTTACACTGATGCAAAGCCCATCATTACCAAAGGTACACTGATGCAAAGCCCATCATTACCAAAGGTACACTGATGCACAGCCCATCATTACCAAAGGTACACTGATGCACAGCCCATCATTACCAAGGTACACTGATGCACAGCCCATCATTACCAAGGTACACTGATGCACAGCCCATCAATACCAAAGGTACACTGATGCACAGCCCATCATTACCAAAGGTACACTGATGCACAGCCCATCATTACCAAGGTACACTGATGCACAGCCCATCATTACCAAGGTACACTGATGCACAGCCCATCATTACCAAAGGTACACTGATGCACAGCCCATCATTACCAAAGGTACACTGATGCACAGCCCATCATTACCAAGGTACACTGATGCACAGCCCATCATTACCAAGGTACACTGATGCACAGCCCATCATTACCAAAGTTACACTGATGCACAGCCCATCATTACCAAGGTACACTGATGCACAGCCCATCATTACCAAGGTACACTGATGCACAGCCCATCATTACCAAGGTACACTGATGCACAGCCCATCATTACCAAGGTACACTGATGCACAGCCCATCATTACCAAGGTACACTGATGCACAGCCCATCATTACCAAGGTACACTGATGCACAGCCCATCATTACCAAGGTACACTGATGCACAGCCCATCATTACCAAGGTACACTGATGCACAGCCCATCATTACCAAGGTACACTGATGCACAGCCCATCATTACCAAGGTACACTGATGCACAGCCCATCATTACCAAGGTACACTGATGCACAGCCCATCATTACCAAGGTACACTGATGCACAGCCCATCATTACCAAAGTTACACTGATGCACAGCCCATCATTACCAAAGTTACACTGATGCACAGCCCATCATTAACTTGGTACGGTGGTGCACATTGTAAAAAAAGAACAGAAGTGAAGTATTTTTACTCTACTGTAAAAGTACTTCAAGTGTCTGTACTTTCAGACAATTTTCTTTAAAAAACTTTACTTCACAACATTCCAAAGTATAATATTGTTCTTTTTACTGCACTACATTCCATATTAAACATTATTTAATAGTTAATTACATTAGAAATCTATTACTTTCTTTTACTAAGTAAAAGTAATTCAAAGATTTACTTAAAATACAAGAAATCAGTCCATTTTTTATGTAGTTAAGTATTAATGATAAAACGAACAACAACTTTTATTTATGAAATGAAGTGCCGTAAAAAGTAGGCTTTAGTGAAGTAAATAATATAATAACACTGATACACTGCAGATACTTTTTACATTTACTTGAGTAAAGTAAAAAGACTTCACTACAGTCCACCTCTGTGGAAGAGAACAGGCTATCCAAAATCCTAAATATTTTTAAATCCGGTTCTTTTGCATGTATTTTTCAAACTCTTCTGTCATCGTCTCATCTCATATGTCTCACACCTCACTCTTCTTGCTCAAATGATAAATGAAATCTGATCCATGATGCGACTGTCGTTCAGCACGCTGCATAGAGCAGCCACGTTCAGTTTTAATTGTAGTGTCTGTGCTTCACACCGGTAAAACCGTTAACACCGTCTATAACAGCAACCCTAGCTTGAGACTTTAGTCTCTGCAACTTTAAGGATCTTATCTAAGCAGGAACAGCATGTAACACTCAAAAGACAAAGGAAAACTTGAAATGGCAACATATGACCCCTTTTAATGAGAAAAAGCAGACGAATATGTCAGTTGTTTTTTAGTCAGTCTGATTCTCTTTCACTGAACAGCTATAAAGGCATGCCCTTCATGAGGTTCCGCCAAGTGTGTGTGAGTGTGTTTGACCTGTAGGAAAGTGTCTTTCTCCTTGAGTACGTCCTGAAGTCTCTGCAGCTCTCTGGACGCAGAAACGTCCTTCTCTCGCTGCCTGTTCATGTCATTCAGCTCCTGTTCTCGCAATGTTAGTTGCCTCCGCAACTCTTGCAACTGACCCGATTGCTCGGAAATCACCCGGCCCGACTGCTGCCTGTAATCCTGAGAGACCAGAACATGTCAAACATGATGAAGAAATCAGCCAGCAGACAGTAATGAACTGACAATCAGCTGCACCTTCATGTCCTGATCTCTGGAGCTGATGGTGTGGAGCAGCTCCGTCAGCTGTCTGTGGTGTTCCTGTGCCTGCCGGCTACGGTCTGACATCACTTCCTGAAACAGATGCTCTTTCATGGTCAGATGGGACTGGAGATCATGGAGCAGGTCAGCAGTGGACACTTCTTCCAGCAGCACTGACCTGAGCTCCTGCAAACACATCACAAGTGGCCATGTGTGTTTAAAGTGTGCATGGGGACATCTGTGTTTGGTGTGTGTGTAGCATTAACTGACTGATGCATAACGCCATGAGCTGCTGAAATTGAATGCTCTAATCTGATTGGCTGCTTTTATGCATCCTTCAGATGTTTCTGTGCACGTTTACATCAGTGCATCCGATGCAAAGCTGTGGTTTACACGTTCCAGTAGAGTATAACACCAGCGGCGGCAGGGGTTTGAAAGCGACCGATAAAGCACATTCCCTGAATGTAACAAGCAGTTTTAGATAAAAGCGTCTGCTGAATGCAGAAATGTAAACATCAGACAAGCAGAGATCCTGCTGCTTGTGTTCATGAGGTGATCAGATGTTTTCAACAGACAGAAAGCACTGCTGTAGGGTGTGTGAGACTAGCCTAGTGTGTGTGTTACCTCGCTCTCTCTGCTGTGTGAGCGCAGCGCCTTCCGCAGCTGCTGAATGATGCCGTCTCTCTCCTGTACAGCGAGTGTGTGTTTCTCATCGCTCTGCTGTTTCATCCACTCCAGTTTCTGGCACGTTTCCTGCGTTCTCTCCAAATCCAGATCCTTACTTCGCACCAGAGCATCCAAACCCTGCACACACAGAGTTCAGACACAGTTAAGCAGACAGTGGCTACACTTACATGCACAATTTTGGTTCAGGTTCAAAACTGATGAATCTGATTGTAGTATTTACATGAACGCTAAATAAAGTGATGGGGTTGATGTGCGCTTTTATATGTTACAAGCTTCAAATCGGAATAGATTTTTTTTTTCAATGTTTGCACATAATAACCAGTCTCCTACACTCTTTGTTTTTAAGAGCAGAATTTAATATTTTATCTATTTATGGATATATATATATATATATATATATACCACTGTGCCATGCTGCTCATATTTATCATGCAGTAAAGAAGCCCCTCCCTGCGCCCCAAACTGGGTTCCTGTGGATGAGAATCCAAAAGAAGGACTGCTGGGAGGCTGTGCTGCTCCACTTCACAGCTGCCAAGTAAAGGAGAGTTTTATAATGACAGGACACTCATTCATACACACCTTTATTCAAAATTAAGAGCCGTTCTTCCGAACATCATACATCAAAACGCTATTTCTGCATAATTGCACAAGCACAGTCCTTTCAGTTTCAGGTTTCAGTCTGATCGAGTGTTTACATGGGCTCTCAATGGTGTTAGAAGAGGAATAAACCACCCCCTTCAATCGAATCGAAATTTAATTCTGATCGAGTTCAGTCGGATCGCATAAGGAGTTTCATGAAGGTTTTTCAGTCTGACTGAGCAGTCAATCCAATTACAAACAGATTATTGGTTATTGGTTTAAATGTAGCCAGTGTGTGCATCAGTGCTGGTCGTGACACACACCGTGATGGTGTCGCTGTTGTTATTGAGGACACAGCGCAGTCTCTCCAGGTCTCGCTCTTTCTCACGGAGCACCAGCTGCAGTCGACGCACCTCACCGTCCTTCTCCTCCAGACAGAGGAACTTCTCATCGATTGAACGCTGAAACACAACACAGATTTCAGCTAGACTTCCAGAAGAAAAGGAAAGTGGTGCATCTGATCACCTGAGTAGATCTGAGGAATCACACACAAACACACACTCACTGATAGAGGTTTCATCACCTCACTATCACGTGACAGAAGATGCAATAACAGTGTGAATAGTGCAGTGGTTTCAATCCTGAAACCCGGTCTCTCTTATCTGACACACTCAGCTCAGTTCATGGAGCCCTTTCCTAACGAGCTGATGATCTGAATCAGGGGTGTCAAATAAAGGAGACACATAAAATACACAGACCAAAGGGTCCCTAGGTCTTAATTTGCTGGGGTATGTTTGTAGCAATAGCCAAAAATACATTTTATGGATCAAAATTATAAATTTTTATTTTATGCCAAAAACTATTAGGATATTAAGTAAAGATCATGTTTCATGAATATATTTTGGAAATTTCCTATTGTAAATGTTATCAAAATTAATGTTTGATTAGTAATATGCATTGCTAAGAACTTCATTTGAACAACTTTAAAGATGATTTTCTCAATATTTCATTTTTTTTGCTTCCTCAGATTCCAGATTTTCAAATAGTTGTATCTCAGACAGATATTGTCCTCCGAACAAACCACACATCAATGGAGAGATCATTTATTCAGCTTTCAGATGAAGTATAAATCCAAATTTAGAAAAACTGACAATTACGTTTTGTGGTCCAAGGTCACATTTGATTTTAATTAGAGCTACCTAACTACCTGTGTGGGGGGGTCTACAAGAGCCAGACAGGACAGAATAGATGTGATGGATCACACACCTCCAGCGCGGCGTCTCTGTCTCGGATGCGGCTCCTTAGCGTCTGCAGCAGCGCGTCTCTCTCCTCGCGACTGCTGGAGTCACACGAGTCAAGCTCTGCATACTCCTGGAAGAAAAACAAAGCTGAAGTTTGACACAAAACACAAGAAAGGTCCCGTCTTCATTCCAGTATGAAGGAGATAGGGACCTGCAGCAGCGCGTCTTTGGAGCATAAACTCTGCTGGAGCTGTGCAATACTTTTGTCCCGGTCAGTGATTTCTGAGCGAGTCAAGGCTTCACAATCTCTCAGCTCACACACTTTGACCTGCAGCTCACACCGCAGCTGCTCAACCATCTCATGCAGCTCCTGTAACACACACACACACACACACACACACACACAATCAGAATCACAGAAACAATGATGGTTTCCGAAACATTCCTATTGTCTCATCTATTTCTGGTGTTGCCCCAAAACTCTCACTGTCTACAGATCATGTTCACATTATATTTACAGGACTGAGGACCGTCATGACATGATTTCTATGTGATCGGTTCATATTTTGCTTCATTCACAATCATATCCATTATGTTTTCCTCATCGAGGCAACCTGTGCTGTTCTTCTAGGAAAAATATTAACAATATGTATTATAACAAAACCAATTGTAACCAATAAATAAAAATTACTACAAAAAAACATATCTACACCAAGAAAAGACAGCCACCATCAGAAAAACATGATCATACTAGTGTCACATGCTTATGCAGAAAATCAAAGGAAAGCAGTGAAACATGAACAAACAAACCTATAACAGTGACATCTGCAGCACTCTGATGTGTTCACACCACGGTGAGATCATCTGGGCTCAGCACGCAGGTGAAGCAGACTCACCTGGTTGTGTTTGTGACTGACATCTCTGTGCTGCAGCGCCTCCTGGAGGTCATTCTGCAGTCGTTCTCGCTCTCGCTTCAGATCCTCCAGACGTCTTTGAGTCAGTCTGTGAGCGCACTGACTCGCCTCCAACTCCAGCTGACACGAGAGCAGAGAACTCTGGGAGCCCAGAACCGAACCCGAGTCCACGGCGCCGTGTGAAGACTACAGAGAAACAGAGGGAAACACTCATCAGGAGCAGCTGCAGAGCACACAGTACAGCCTGATGCTAGCAACTCCAACGTCACGGCTTCAGTGTGTGTATGTGTGTGTGTGTGTGTGTGTCCTCACCTTTTTGTGTGTGTTTGTCTCCCAATCTGTGTGTGTGCTCACCTGTGTGTGTTGCAGCTGCTGCTGGTGGGTCTCTGTGATTTTACGCAGTGTTTTGTTCTGGCCCTCAATCACACAGCACAGCTCCTGAGTCTACACAGACACAGGTGAGGACACACACACACACACACACACACACAAGAAAAAAGTGACTGAAAACTGGAATGAACAAGGACTGGATTCATAAAACATTCTTAAGAATTAATTCTTCTTAATTGCTAGTTTGGTTTTATTTTCTAACTTAAAGTTATTCTAATATTTTGAAGTAAAAAAAATCTTAAAATCATCATAATTAAAGGGACAGTTTACCCAAAAATGTAAATGATCATTATTTCCCTGCAACAGAAGTCAATGGGACCAGCAACTGTGTGGTGACCCACATTCTTCAAAAGATCTGCTCAGATAAGGAACTCATGTTTTTCTACTTCATAATCAAGTCAATCATACAGCACAGATACAGTAACTAAAATCAGCAGATCCACCCGTCTCTTCACAGGATTTTTACAAATGACAACTTTTAATACACAGCAAACTACAAACCTGTAATTCAGTCAAAAAGCTATTGAGATGTGTTTTTTTTTTTTAGTTTATGAGGTTGATCAATACTGAATCTTTAGCAAATATTTCATGTGATGTGATGTGGTGTGTGTGTGTGTGTGTGTACGCACACGTGTGCGTGCATGTCTGAGTGAGTGTCTGTGTGTGAGTGTGTGTGCGTGTCTGTGTGTGTGTGTGTGTGCGTGCGTGCCTGTGTGTGTGCGTGTCTGTGTGTGTGCGTGTCTGTGTGAATGTGTGTGTGTGTGTGTGAGTGTGTGTGTGCGTGTCTGTGTGTGTGTGTGTCTGTGAGTGTGTGTGTGCGTGTCTGTGTGTGTGTGTGTCTGTGTGTGTGTGTGTGAGTGTGTCTGTGTTAATGTGTGTGTGTCTGTGTGTGTGTACATGTTTGTGCGTGTGTGTGCGTGTGTCTGTGTGAGTGTGTGTCTGTGTGAGTGTGTGTGTGTGTGTCTGTGTGAGTGTGTGTGTGTGTGTGTGTGTGTGTGTGTGTGTGCGTGTGTGTGCGTGTGTCTGTGTGAGTGTGTGTGCGTGTCTGTGTGTGTGCATGTCTGTGTGTGTGTGTGTGTGTGTGTGTCTGTGTGTGTCTGTGTGTGTGTACATGTGTGTGCGTGTGTCTGTGTGAGTGTGTGTGCGTGTGTGTGTGTGTGTGTCTGTGTGTGTGTACATGTGTGTGCGTGTGTCTGTGTGAGTGTGTGTGTGCGTGTCTGTGTGCGTGTCTGCGTGTCTGTGTGTCTGTGTGTGTGTGTGTGTGTGTGTGTGTGTGTGTGTGTGTGTGCATGTGTACATAATGACCTCTGTGTCTTTAGTTCTCAGGCTGTCTGTGAGGTTCTGGATGGTTCTCTCTTGGTTCTGAGCAGCTTGTCTGATGGACCGAAGCTCTGACTCCATCTCACACACTTTCTCCAGAAGCTCCTGAGTCACCAGAAACAAACACACAACGATCAACCCTGACACTCCTCTCTGCCAGATATAAATACATAAATAAATAAAGACACACACATATAATGTAATGACCAAGGAGACAGTATTGTGCTGGGTGTTGGGTATTGTGGGTAATGTAGTTCTCTTACCTTGTTGTTGGTCTCGCTCTCGTTGATCTGCTTCTGCGCTTGCTGTAGTTCATCCACACACTGTCCAGCGGTGTGCTCATACTGATGCAGCTGCTGCTCTTCCATCAGACTCTACAACACACAGTAAACAAAACATCACATTATCATAATGTTAATCTGAGGCATGCTGTTGAAAACAGTCATAGTTTATTGTATAAGCAATGGGGAAAATGAGCCCTGATTTTATTTGGTTTTAATATCAGCTGATTGACACAGACACTGAACAAAAAAACTATTTTGGCTGATGAATTTAATTTAAAGTGTGGATCCATGTTTGAGAAAGCTGTTAGTAAATGATCCTAATCTGGTTAAAATGGTGCAGGACTGTAGTTTAATCTCACTGTGCTTATTCTGAAGCATTTGAGGTGCTTTAACTGGGATACATTGAGGTCAGACGTCGCTCTGTGTGTGTGTGTGTGTGTGTGTGTGTGTGTGTGCTCCCTCAGGAGAAAGAGAAAGAACTAAGCCAATGGTGGTGCCACGCTCTTCATGTTAACTTATTTACCTGAAAATGGTAAGATTATCATCGGGTTAACAAAGGGGACTTCAGCGAGTTTAAAAGAAAGAGTTAGTTAGTTAGTTTAGTTAGACTTCTGACTAAATGAGACAAAATGTTCTTTTAGTAAAGACTGGGCTAGGACATATACCTGGGTGGATGTCTTTGATTGGCTACACTGCTCAGCACTAGGAAAGCACATCATAAATACAACCTTTCGATGCTTTCCAGAGTGCAATTACAAATGTGTACTGAACCATTTGCACAATCTGAACATTCAAACAAATTTGTTTTGCCAGAGAAAAGTTTCAACTGTTAAATATGTGAGAGTTGGGTGCCCTGTGTAAATCTGTATATACTCTACATAGCATAGCAGTAGTAAATGTATAAAACGTGTCCTGCTAAATCACATCTACTGTCCCGCTACAGGTCTACAGCTAGGAGGTCACCCTAAGATCTCGGACCAGCAGAGGTCAGACTGTGACTGTAGATCACAGACCTTGGTCCAGCAGAGGTCAGCTCCAGACCGGATCTAACGCAACCACCTGTAATGCTCCTGAAGGCCTGGTAAGTTTGATCTGTACTGGAGACGAGTGAAGAACTGCACAGAAACACACACACCTGCATCTCCTGCTGCACACGGAGCCTCTCACGACCCAACTCCTCCTGATAGAACTGACAAGAGAGAATCATCACCAACAGACATCTGAGTATGTGTGTGTGTGTGTGAGAGAGAGAGAGCATGTGTGTGTGCATGTGCAGACTGACCTGTGCATCTCTCTCTCTCTGCAGCAGAGACACAGACAGCTGCTCCAGCTGCTCCTCCATGTGTCTCACTCTCTGTCTCAGCTCCGTCTTCTCCTCCGTTAGCTCTCTGATCATCTGCTCCTTAAGGCACAGCGCTGCTCTCAGCTGCTCGATCCTGCACAAACACACATCATCAGCACAAGAGAGAGAGAGATGGAGAGGGTCAGCAAGATGGAGGCTAGTTGTGTGCAGAACTGAAAGGTCAGTGTGAAAGAGACTGTGTGCATCGCTGTGTTAGACGTTTCCACTCCACACTGACTGAGATGCTGTGAATGCTGAATCTCACCTCTCACTGTCTGCATCTTCATCAGGCTTTGTGCTTGTGTCTCCTGGAGTGTCCTTGGCAACCATTTCCATGGTGACAGATGGATGCTGGGAGTGAGATTCAGTGATGCTGGCCATGCGCTCGGCCTCGTCCCGCGCTAACTGAGCCTCCTGCCACACAGAGACTTCATCACCATCACTAACATTAACACTTGTGAATGTGTGTGTGTGTGTGTGTGAGTGTTGTACCTCCTGCAGTATCTGTATCTTGGTCTCCAGCACCTGCTGCATGTGATCGATCTCCTGTTGTCTCTCCTCACACCGTTGCTGCAGCTCCTCTTCATTGTGATTGCTCAGACTCTCTGCTGCTCTCCTGTCAAAAATCACATCAGAAACACTGAGCTCATGAGAACTGGAGAGCGCAAGGTAACAGTTGTGAGTCTGTATGACTGCTGATGGATTGAGTGTTTCGTGATTCTATCTAAGAGTCAGTCTGCTGGCTAACAACCAGCAGCACATCACACTAAACCATCTGAGTGAATCAGGACAACACACACACACTCCTCTTACACACACACACACACACACACACTCCTCTTACACACACACAAGCACACACACACACACACACACACACACACACACACACACACTCCTCTTACACACACACAAGCACACACACACGCACACGCATACTCTCACTCACACACACCTCTCAGGGATTAAGCAATACTGCTGTTTATCTGGAGGCAAAACCAAAAATAAAACCTTTTATAAATAAAAATTTAATAAATGTAAAAATAAAATAAATAATAGTAATAATAATAGTAGAGGAAGTAAAAAGGTAGTCAAACTGATTAAAATAAATCACTGTGAATAATGACTAAAAAATAATAATAATAAAAGTAATAACAACAATTGATAATAAAAATAATCACAATGATAATAATGATTGTGTTGTGAACAATTCAGTTGAGTTCAGTTGAGCATTTTGTTGCAGAGAAGGGTTAGCAGTGGTTTAATTTCTCCCCCCTCACTAATGGAGAGCAGTTCCTGAGCGGATGATGGGGGCGTCTGCTGGGACAGTACCTGGGCATAGCTGTGTGTCCGGCGCTGGGGTCGGCCTTCAGTGCAGAGCTGACTCTCCTGCTGTCTGTGAGACCATCCTGAAGTCCTGGGATGTCTGTGAAAGTCTCGTGGTGGTCTTGAGTGAGATGAAGGTCCAGATACCTCGGACGCCTGCATTCTCATGTTTCTTTTAGCTCCTCTGTAGTCGGTTGTTGGAAAGCGTCCAAGAGCAACATCTTTGATAGCTTTGGCAAAAATCCTGACTCCATCCTGATTGAGGTGGAGCCCGTCATACAGATGCCATGGTCTTACAGAGCTGTGATGGACTAAGTGCACGTTGGGCAGACTGGAGCAGGAGTAACGGATCTCTTGGTTGATCTGATCGATCACAGAGGGAGGGACGTCGAGCCCCGGGAGCAAGGTGGAGATCAGTACATGTGAAGCGGGGAATGTCTGTGAGGCTTTCTCTGCCATCTCATGTATTGCCATAGCTGTACGTTCATTTAACTTATGGAGGTCATTTGTACCTGTGTGAATGATAACACACTGCGGGCTGCCGAGATCATCATTAGTGAGCAGTTCATGAACGCGTTCTGTGTTTCTGCAGTGGAGCGCTAGGACTCTCTGTCTGGGGAAGAGTTTCTTGGGTTCGATGTTCTTTCCAGTGGAGTCCATCAGAAGAAGCACAGAGCCTTGAGTCGCTGGTGTCCTGTGTGACGCTGGTGGTGTGTGTGAATCTGCAGGTGCAGATCTGTGTGACGCTGGTGATGTGTGAGAATCTGCAGCTCCAGATCTGTGTGACGCTGGTGGTGTGTGTGAATCTGCAGGTGCAGAGCTGTGTGACGCTGGTGGTGTGTGAGCGCGCTCCTTCACTGAATCTGCAGGTCTAGATCTGTGTGACGCTGGTGGTGTGTGTGAATCTGTAGGTCTAGATCTGTGTGACGTCTCTTCGTGATGGAGCCGCAGGTTACTCTCAGAGCAGCTCTTGTTGGGAGATTCTCTGTCCTTGTTTTTAAGCTCTAAACACATTGCAGTCTGTTCTTTCAGCTTTTCTTTTAACTCATGGATGTTTTTCTCAAATTTTCTTTCTCTCTGTATTAAGTCGTCTTTCATTTTTGACATTTGGCCCTCTAGATTCATGTTGATGTTGTGTAACTCCTTAATTTCAGCCTTGAGATTATTGATGGTGAATTCATCTGGACGGCTCAGGATGAGCTGCTTTAATTCTGACACCTCTATCTCTAGCAGAGCTATCTTCTGGGGAAGACACTGGAGATAACTGTGAGTGTGTGTGGTCTGCTCAGGGATCAGTTCATCAGATGGGGCTGGAGATGTGCTGACCAGAGAGTAGGGACGCACTTCATTCTCCTCCTCAGATCCCTCTGTTTCCTCCTCAATTATCTGCTTTAAAATGGGAAATGATTTCTCAAAAGCTTGGAGACTAGCTTCATTTCCTTGAATTAAGACCGTTCCACTGTTGTACAGATTGATGGTTTGGAAATGGGAGGAGTGATCAGCTGATTCAAAAATGCAGATCTGACATCCTTTACAGATTCCCTTCTTCTTAGTGAAGGGGAAATATACTCTCTTCTTGAGAGGTCATATCAACATAAAGAGATTCGGGGTGTTCATGTAGCATTGTCTGTTTAAAGGCTTTTCTTTTTCTCCTTTAGTGTCTGCAGGATAAACAATCTCCATGGCAACCGCTGAATGCATCCGTTATTGACAGTTGAGATTTATATGATGCTGGTAATTGTTGTTAATTAACAGCAGTATTTTATATTAATTAACAGGAGCTCATCATATCTAGCGCGACTGTTCAGACTCATCACACTCTCTCACTCTCTCTCTCACATACACACCTCTCACTCACACACTCACACACACACACACACACACACACACACACACACACACACTAGTGTTCCTGTGGCTCAAGTGGTAGAGCATTGTAATTGCAGTGCAAGGTTGTGGGTTCGATTCCCAGGGAACACATTAGGTCAAATATGTTAGCCTGAATGCACTGTAAGTCACTTCGGATAAAAGTGTCTGCTAAGCCCATAAAAAAAATAATACACACTCATCTCTCTCACACACAAATCTTGATTCAATTCATATTTCTTTATTGGCATGACATACTAAGGTACATCTTGCCAAAGCATTGTACATAGCAGAATAAAAACAAGCAAAGCAAAAATAGATATAATATACTGTACATCCAAATATACATATATCTCTCTTACACACACAGTGCTCTCTCTCTCTCTCTCAAACACACACACACACGTGTCACATTTGTGCTTTGGCTCAGAATGGCTCACGCCACCATGTCTGTAAGGGTTTATATGTTTTACACGGGAAAGAGGATCATAAGATCAGATAATCAGCTATTAAACCCATCTCTCTCTAGCGCTCTCACTCATCCACAGAGACAGGAGGAGGATGAATGTAGACTGATAAGAGGCAGACACATGTACTTACAGAGCTTTATCCAGTAGTTGCTGTTTTTCCTGCAGCTCCTGTTTCAGACTCTCCACCTCCACCTTCAGCTCGATGTTCTGGAACAAACCAAACATCTGTAAATGTGTCTGTTCACACCAGTTCTTCATGTCAGCAGTGTGTGTAAGTGAGAGAGAGTGAGAGTGAGAGAGAAAGAGAGAGAGAGTGTGTGTGTCTGAGGGGGAGAGCGTGAGTGTTAAAGTATGCCCAGGAAGTATGACCATATTAGCCCGGTCCTGTCCACACTGCACTGGCTCCCTATCAAACATCGTATAGATTTTAAAATATTGCGTATTACTTATAAAGCCCTGAATGGTTTAGCACCTCAGTATTTGAATGAGCTCTTTTACATTATACTCCTCTACGTCCGCTACGTTCTCAAAACTCAGGCAATTTGATAATACCTAGAATATCAAAATCAACTGCGGGCGGCAGATCCTTTTCCTATTTGGCTCCTAAACTCTGGAATAACCTACCTAACATTGTTCGGGAGGCAGACACACTCTTGCCGTTTAAATCTAGATTAAAGACCCATCTTTTTAACCTGGTTTACACATAACATACTAATATGCTTTTAATATCCAAATCCGTTAAAGGATTTTTAGGCTGCATTAATTAGGTAAACCGGAACCGGAAACACTTCACATAACACCGTACTTTCCACATTATTAGAAGAATGGCATCTACGCTAATATTAGTCTGTTTCTCTCTTGTTCCGAGGTCACACCAGATCCAGTCTGTGTCCAGATCAGAGGGTCACTGCAGTCACCCGGATCCAGTACGTATCCAGACCAGATGGTGGATCAGCACCTAGAAAGGACCTCTACATCCCTGAAAGACAGCGGAGACCAGGACAACTAGAGCCCAGATACAGATCCCCTGTAAAGACCTTGTCTCAGAGGAGCACCAGGACAAGACCACAGGAAACAGATGATTCTTCTGCACAATCTGACTTTGCTGCAGTCTGGAATTGAACTACTGGTTTCGTCTGGTCAGAGGAGAACTGACCCCAACTGAGCCTGGTTTCTCCCAAGGTTTTTTTCTCCATTCTGTCACCGATGGAGTTTCGGTTCCTTGCCGCTGTCGCCTCTGGCTTGCTTAGTTGGGGTCACTTCATCTACAGCGATATCATTGACTTGATTGCAAATAAATGCACAGACACTATTTAACTGAACAGAGATGACATCACTGAATTCAATGATGAACTGCCTTTAACTGTCATTCTGCATTATTGAGACACTGTTTTCCTAATGAATGTTGTTCAGTTGCTTTGTTACAGTCTGTTTTGTTAAAAGGGCTATATAAATAAAGGTGACTTGACTTTACTTGTGTGTGTGTGTGTGTGTGTGTGTGTGTGTGAGAGAGAGAGATTGAGTGTGTGTGTTTGTGTGTGAGTGTGTCTGTGCGTGTGAGAGAGAGTGAGTGTGTTTGTGTGTGTGTGTGAGAGAGAGAGAGATTGAGAGTGTGTGTTTGTGTGTGAGTGTGTCTGTGCGTGTGAGAGAGAGTGAGTGTGTTTGTGTGTGTGTGTGGTGTGTGGGATTAATCAGTGTCCTTTAACAGGCGGTTCAGGCATCTCACAGGTTATTTTTAGTGGGCTGGAATGCAGCGCTGAAACTAAAGCACAAGTGAAGTGAACAGCTGTCGAGTGTTTACCTGCTGCGACACACACACGAGCAGCAATATTGCCTTCTGTACTGAACATTCAGAAGGGTTTCTAGGACTTCTGTATGTAAATTCTTCAGTGATACAAGCTATTTCATGAACGTTTAAGAAACATCTGAAGAAAAAGATGTGTGAGCATTTTTAGTAACAGTGGCTTGTTGTTGCAGCAGAAATCTGATCAGTGATGCGTCATAAGCGTAAAATCACCCTCACTCTGCACATGAACACTTCAGACGTGAAGTGATTAAAACTAATAAACTGGAAAGAGTTACAGCAGAACAAATGGATTTCTGTGCTGGAATTCAAAATAAATTCAGATTGATATAGCCACAAATCACTTACCATCATATACACACACGTTCATGTATATAAGCCTGTATTTCAGAATAATGCAGCATGTTTGGCTGAGTTTTTACATGGTTCAATGAAGAAAATGTAAACAATTGTTTTATTATTTCCAGCAAACATAACCTTTTTGGCATTGGTTTTTTTGTGTGATTTTTTTCTTTTTCAAAAAAACTTAACAAAAAAAATCTAAACACGCCTAAATAACTCAGAATAAAGACGGCACACAAGGCCATTAATGATGGGTCCTTTGGTGCTTCTAAAACAATTACAAGTAATTCTTATGATTTCAACAAAATTAGCATTACCAAATCAGCTAACAAAAATCTAGGATACATCAAATAAAAAAAATCAATAAACAGGTTTTCCGTGGCAGTAAAATCTACTCTCTCTCACACCGACCTGCGGCTCTGTCCCGACGAGAACTCCAGCGCTACCATTTCTTTAAAGGAAATGTATACGTTATTTTTTTTAATGGAGAAAGGTCATATACAAATTAAATGATATTTATTTGTATCATTTTAATCATTATTACTGTATTCTTTTGCTTGTAAGTAAAGCAGATCTGAAAGCGTCTCACCGTCCTGTAGATCTCATCGCTGCTGTCCTCAAACTTCTGCTGGATCCGCTCCTCCAGGAAGTAGATGCGCAGCTTGAGGCTGAAGTTCTCCTTCTTCAGATCACTGAGGTGCTGCGAGAGAGTTCGGTAAGTGTTAGACATGTCCGGCGTGAGTGTGTGAGTGTGTGTGTGTGTGTGTGAAGACCACGCCGCTCGCACACATCACACAACTACAACACTACACAAGCAAACATGAAGGATCCTTATCCACTTGATCATATTTACACGCCATCTTCACGCTCAAACACACACAGAGAATGAGGAGCCGCTATAAGGGCCCGGGGCCGCTTGACTCCATGATGAGTTTTAGGACGGAGATACAGACAGAGCTGTTTTTACTCTGGAAGAAATCCCAGGAATCCGTGAGAGCCCAGAGACGAGCCAATCAGAGGGCAGAGATGAGGTGAGGTCACATGACCGTGAACGTCTGGACTCGGTCCATCGGACAGCCGCTTCTCACTCAGAAACTGACTTCCTAATAATAACTGTCCGTGAGGAGCGTCCCAGCTTCACATGTGTTGATTCCAGACTCGGCTCAGATAAACCGCTGAAGCTGTCCTGAGTCCCACAGCAGCCGTCCGTCTGATCGCTGGATGAGTTACCTAACTCACTCTGAACTCGACACTGACATCCCTGTGTGCTTCACAGTCCTGAGAACAACATCTATAAATACACCAGTGGTCAGACACACCTGTCATCATCCCCTCCCCACAGAATAATACTGATGATGATGATGATGATGATGATGAAGAAGACTCAGGAATTCACTACACTCAAAACTCTCTCATTTCTGAGCTTCATCTTTGCCTCTTCTACCAATCTCAACTGGCATCACTGTTATACTGTGACGACCAAATGCACTACAGGATAAATGTTTGGAATTGTTAAGATTGTATAACGTTTGTGAAAGAAGTTTAATTTTATGGTCAAAAATACAGTAAATTTGTGAAATATTATTACGCTTTAAATATTATTACGGTTTTAGCTGTTTTCTGTGTGAATCTGTGTTAAAGTGTAATGTATTTCTGTGATGCTCCGCTGTATTTTCAGCATCATTCCTCCAGGATTCAGTGTCACATGATCTTCAGAAATCAGAATAATATGATTTACTGCTCAAGAAACATTTCTGATTATTATTAATTTTGAAAACCACAGACAACATTTCAAGCATTTAATCAGTCAGTTTCTCTCTCTTACACTCACTATTTGCTGTTGTTTGGCGTATCAAAGTGTTTTCCTCAAGAATGAGCTCAGAGTTCATCATCAGAAAGAAACTAGTGACTCGTACGAAGTGTTTCTGCATCTCACAGCAAAACTCATTGTTCTGGTGTAATATCGGTCAAACGCTTCGACGGCCAGCAGCTGGACGATCATCATCCAACATTAGCCCTTATGAAACAAAAATATATTGCAGTATATTGGATAATATCATGTAATATATTAGGCATATATTCTTATATATGGAATTTAATATTTATTTTTTCCAATATATTGCAATATATTGAAAGCGGCAATCATTTGTATATATTGCAATATGTTATATAATATATGTATTATCAATATATTATTCTATGTATTTAAATACATAAAATATTAGAAAATAAAAAGGGAAAATAATATATTACAATATATCACAATATATTTTAAGAAATATATTTTCCTTTCGTAAGTGCAGCTAAACCTGTGCGTCTGCCGGCAGCGTTTACCATCAACACACGGCCTTTACCACACATTTAACAGCACTGATCTGTTTAGACATCTGATGTCTGAATGTGAGCGGCTCAGCTCTGCTCTGGTTTATAACATTTGTGTGTGTGTGATATCCCAATAATGAATTTATTGTAAATGTTAAATGTTTCAGTGAGCACAATAAAAGGGAAAGTGAAAGTGAAGTGACATTCAGCCAAGTATGGTGACCCATACTCAGAATTTGTGCTCTGCATTTAACCCATCCGAAGTGCACACACACACACACACACACACACACACACACACACACCGTGAACACACACCCGGAGCAGTGTTCATCATTTATGCTGCGGCGCCCGGGGAGCAGTTTGGGGTGCGATGCCTTGCTCAAGGGCAGCTCAGTCGTGGTATTGAAGGTGGAGAGAGAACTGTACATGCACTCCCCCCACCCACAATTCCTGCCGGCCCGAGACTAGAACCCACAACCCTTCGATTGGGAGTCCAACCCTCTAACCATTAGGCCACGACTTCCCAAAAACAAGAAATCAGAACATGAGAACTGACATTAAGAACATAACACACACAAACTCACAGGATGTCTAATCATAAGTTGTTTCTCTGAATCAGAGCAGCTCACACTCAGAGAAGACTGCAATTAACAACACAACATCAAGGTTCACAATCATGTGTGACGTCACACGCAATACAGCAAACAGCAGATGATGGCGCAAGAGAGCAGCTGTGGATCTCATCTGTCCAGAGCGCTTCCTTCCTCTGAAACAACTCCAGCGGCCGTTTGGAAACAGATGGATGTGTTTTAGATCAATGATGGAAACAGTTTCATTTGATCTAATTTTACATGAGATGAGCTGAACCACTGCAGACATAGACTGAAGATCTCACCTGCTCAAATTCTCTCAGTGGGTGCGTTTGAAGAGGAACTTTATCAGTGTCTTCATTCAGACAGTCTACAAACATACAAATGCGTGTTAAACATATACACACACATATATGTTCACTATGAAATCAGTGATCCAAAACAATATTTAGACATTTATGTCACAAAGAAAAATGTGTGTTTTTGCATTTGTGTGTGTGTATTTGTGTGAGTGAGTGTGTGTTTTACCTGTCATGTAACCCGCAGCTCTGCACACATTTTCCTCTCCATCCACAACAAAATCCCTGAAAAAACAGAACAGGAATCCATGAATCATACGTTCATAAACACATTACTGAAGTGCTTTTGTCATTGTACTTTAGGCAAGGCAAGTTTTATTTATGTAGCACATTTCGTACACAATGGTAATTCAAACTTTAGCTAATGGAAAGTACAATTAAGTAGAGGTCCACATCAGGATGGGATCGCCGGTGGATAAATAAGGAAACGCATCGCGCTGCACAGATCGGTTGGAAACACAGTTGCAGTAGTCATTGTTATATGCAAACAAATTAGACTCAATAATTAACACAAAAGACACAATGCACATATAGTATCCCAGTTAACATGCATGAATCCTAGTTCACAAGCACAAAAATATATATACATATATTCACAAAAACCAATTCACGTGCATAAAATAGGAATATTCATTCATAAAATTGACAAGTTCATCATGGACTGTAAATGTGTTAATTATCCTGGATTTGTGTGTGTATTTCTGAGACTTTCCTGGCAGTGAGCTCCTCCCACACGGGGGACACTCGTACTCTTTAGCCAATCAGATTTGAGCCTGTCGATCGACAAATCATAACCTGCTGTGGGTGTGTCTATCTGAATGCTACTTCAAGTAATGGCAGAGGTTTGTGCAGTAGATAGTTTCATCTCATGTAACTAGGTGTATTGTTTTATCTTTGCATGCTTAAAACTTTAAATAAAGTTGTTTTGACACATTCGTTAATGTGACCAGTGTAAGCCAGTGGCTGCTGTTTAGTCCAGAGTGTATTATGATTTAATATTGATCGATTCCTATGTTTATTTAATTATAATCATAATAATCGTTATTGTGTACGACAGTACCATGATGCAAGCGTGTGGCAGCGCTGGAACTGACCCAGATCCACCGTGATGGCGTAGAACACATATGTGTGGTGCTACTGGACCCGAGTGTAAACAAGGCACGGCGTATGTGTTCAACATCATCACTCCAAAAATCCTGATTGGAGCATCCTTAGAGAACATTATATACAATATTAGAATGTTTGCAGGAGCAGGCGGTTATGGTCAGAAATGAAGTAAACTCACAGAGGACTGCTGAATGAATTCTTTCCTGTTTTGACCAGGAAAATGTGTGTAATCTAGCATGACATTTAAATTCTTTAATTTCACTTAAAAACCAGCCCACATTGCAACAACAAAAATTATTAACACCCCATTTGGATATAAAATGGATTAAATTTATGTATGCCACATTTATGTAACCTTTCAAAAATCTAATCAACTTTTAAAATTCAGTTCAGACTTTGGAAAGACAACGCAGAAAAGCGGATGTGGCGGAAGACAAAACTTGAAATTTACTATTATAGCATCTATAAAGAGAGCCTTCATGATTTTAATGTGAAACTAGCCACAGCTAGACAGAACTTCTTCTCAAACCTTATAAACAGTAACTTAAATAACACTCGTACCCTTTTTGCCACTGTTGAGAGACTGACAAACCCCCCAGTGAAATGCTATCAGACAGCAAATGCAATGAGTTTGCTTCTTTCTTTTCTGAGAAGATCATCAATATCAGGAAGGCGATTAGCACATCCTCAAGTAATGCAGAGGTCAGACAGATTAGGCCACAATTTTAAAAAGATACCATGTCTATTTTTGAAGCAATTGATAGAAAACTTTTGTAAGACATAGTGCAGCACCTAAAATCATCAACCTGTTGTCTTGACACACTTCCCACATCTTTTTTCAAAAGTGTGCTTGACTGCTTAGAAGCAGATCTCTTAGAAGTGGTGAACGCCTCACTTCTTTCTGGGACATTTCCTAACTCCCAAAAAACTGCAGTTGTTTAGCCCCTCCTAAAAAAGAGCAATCTTGATAACACAATTTTGAGCAATTTCAGACCAATATCTAATCTTCCTTTTATAGGCAAAATTATAGAAAAGGTAGTTTTTAAATCAGCTGAACAAATACTTAAACTCAAATGGATACCTGGACAATTTTATATCTGGTTTTCGACCACATCATAACAGCGCCCATATGTTTGCACAAAGAAAGAATCTGTTAATTTATATTTTCTGTGGAGACGCTGTGTGAATTGTTGTGAGAGCAAAAATACTTTCTTTGGTCTTTCTAAAGAGCACTCAACTAAAAATCTGTGGTTAAATTGTATTTAAAGCACTGTTCCAGATCTGTTCAACCCAAATATGAGTGCAACGCATTTTACGGTGGATGAGGACTGTTTCCTGTGAGAGTAGCCTACAACATGATGTTTTATTAACAAATTTCGTGAGTAGCATGCGCAGATAATCAACGCAGCCAATTCACCATCAGTAACCACACCCTCTATACAACGACCCCGAGAGAGAACCACGATATATAATCATAGCAGCCTAACCTTCATTCTCTCTAGTCTTTCAGCATCCCTACACCAGCCAGGGTTGGACTGGGACCAAAAAGGGTTAATTCAGCAACTCCTAGTGAGCGATACGAGCGAATCACGACACTAACATTCTCCTAGAACTCACACTTTGCATTCAGTCAACACATTCATCTGAATCATGCATGAAATAGAAGTTTATAAACTCAAACATTAGCTTTATGTGCTTTCCAGATTCGTGAACAAATTATTCTTTTGAGTCAATCTTTTAAAATAATCATTTATTTTGTTGAACGAATTGCGTGTGGAAACCAATGGTCCACAATCTGGATAGATCTGAGGTGCAGGGCTCACGAAATTGCTAGCCCGACGTCCCGGGGCAACGGTGTTTTCCAGTCTGGCTCCAAAATGTATCACCGCCCTGACCGATGGGCTATCTTCAATAGTGATGTAAAATTCACTGTCTGTTTGTATGTTTACATATGTAAAGGATTTGCCATGGATGATTTAAACGCGAGTTTTGAGCAGTGTAGAGTAGAGCTTGTTATTAGTTGTTTCTCAGAGTATAAGTCATTATAATCCGTAGTTATTTCCCCACTGGATGCAGCAAATGTCTCATTTGTAATTGGTTTTATTGGTTTTGTCTCATCATACCGGGACAGACAGCATCACAGTATGGTGAGGGGTCTAACATTTCCGTTACATGGTCGAGGCATTCAACCAATCACAATGCACTGGATAGCTGGCCAATCACAGCACACCTCACTTTTCAGAATGATAAGCTTTGTAAAAATTGATGCATTTCAGAAAAGCGAAGAAGAAACAATAATTTACAGTATGTGGAAATAATGTTTTTTGAACTTTAAACCACATAAACACATTTCATTACACCAAATACACAAAACAATGTTAATTTTAGATGACCCCTTTAAGAAACAGATGGCATGTTTCTATCATGCTGCCTCTGTATAATGTATTTAGTGTTTACAGCGGTAATCAAGGAAAGTGCATCACTGCTGTTGCTTAAGTGCCACCTGCTGACAGAGAGTTCATTTACATTTTCATTCAGCCCATCTGCTGTTTGTTATGTTTTGTTTAGCTTAATTTCACAAAAGTAAAGTCAAACCATTCTGTTTTTGCTTCAGGTTTTGAAATTATACAGTCTAATTTAGATAAAAATATAGGCTAATAAAGCAACTAAGCATATTCTTCATCCACTCATATTTTCATTGTTTCTCGTCTTTTGCTTACATTAAATTTTTTCCAAATTTGTATTGGATTCGGCAAAAGTTACGATTAGTGCATGCCTAGATTAAAGAATATCTGAAATTAAGAATTTAAGATTTAAGTGTTAGTATTGTTGCTGGCTTTGGACGCTGAGGTTCTTTTGTTTAATTAGCTAACTGAGTTAATGTATAGTTTCGGTGTGAATCATCAGTGGTGGAATTGGCTGTGATGCAAGGGGCGCCAGCTAAAATCTTGCCTAGGGTACCATATGTTTAGGGTCTGCTCTAACTCCCTCCTTTAACTATCAATTGTTGTGAACTTCTGTCTGCTAAATGTATTAACGCTACTTTACAGCAGGCTAATAATGATATAATGATGTCCTTTAACATCCAGTATTCTGACTATGGAAAACAATGAGATGCTACTGATGGGCAAATATTTGCAAGCAGTTTACTAAATTGAAAAAGACAAAAATACAGTAGCCTTTGCAGATGAATGTGACCTGCACTTGAAGCCCTGAACAGGTCAGTAATCTACATCCCGCTCTCCTTCCTCGAGTCCCGCGCATTATTGATTACTGCGATCGAAACCGTTACGAGAGAATCAGTCGAGACTAGCTGATGCATGATTTATCATCGATCTATTAATTAATATCACGCATGGCAATGATCACATAGGTCAGACAATTATATAAGATAAGATAAGCATTTAAATAATAATGTAAAAAAAAATGGGCAGCGGGCCAAATCAGCCGCCAGTCCACCGGAAATGTTCCCGGTGCTCTCGGGTCATCACAGATGTGTTGGGTCTGAATCATCTGAAACAAAGCCGATCCTTCACTGAAACAGAACTGAGAGCTCAGTAAAGAAGCAGCACGAGCCTCAAATAAACATCTTCAATAATAACGTCATAAATCTAGCAAACTTCCATTTCCATTAATAGGGTTAGTTAATGCAGATTTCGACCATCATATTAATTATTTCCCTGGCAGTGAACATGAGAGACTGCTGCGGTCCGTCTGTCTGTATTTTACTCCATTCTGGAAGCCAAAAATTGAGTTTTTCCTGAAGCAGATGAGAATGCAAAAATAGGACGTGTCACGTGATTGAAAGATGCAGCATCTCTGGTCAGGTGCACTGCTTATGAGATGAAGGTGGAAAAAATAGGCTACAGTTAACACTATTTGATGAGTGGGTCATGTTTGATGTAAAAACAGTGCAGGTCCTTCTCAGATTGAATCAGGTGCAGCACGCAGTGATGGATGAAAACCCTCAGCAGAAACACGAATATTAGTCCCGTTGTCTAATAAGTTGTATCAGCACATATACACAAGACTGGTGCAATGAAACGATGGCCCGTGTTTGTGACGCTGATGAGCGGATTCATGTGAATAAAGCCGTGATCGGTCCTCACCGCTCGGCCGCCGCCGCTCCGTCGCTCCGGTTCATCATCAAACACCGGGCCGGTGCCGATCATCCCTCCATCGCTATTCCTCACAGACAGAAGCGACGCTGAGCTTCGCTTGTCCTACAGGCCCGTGTGAAGCTGCTTCTGAACTCATCAGCCGAACCGCATCAGAACCTCGGCTGCACTGCGCATGCGTCTCTCTGCACCGAGCGCTTTAATCAAGAGGACAATAGAAACCTCATTTACATTTACTGACAGCAGCCAGTATGCAATTTTGTATGAATTTTTTGTTTTATTTCTATTTTCCTTAATTCAGCCTTGAATTACATTTCTGGATTGGCTTTGAATTCGAGTCAATTATGAATTTAAAAGGCTTTGTCCCCCGACTGCCTTGACTATCAGCATGAATGTCTGTGGAAGAGCAGCATCTAAAAACACATACTACATCCCCAAAATCACAATATTGTGTGATTCATTTCAAACACAATATTTTTCATACAATTTTATACTTTACAATCCAATTTAAACACACAAATATCTTTAAAATAAGCACATTTATGTTGAAAAAGTTTTGTCCAGCGCTGCTCTTAATGGGCTTCATTGTTGTGCTCCGAACTGAGTCCAAACTGAGACTGAATCACTGTTTCTGAGTCAAAGCCTCTCTCTTTTTCGTACTTTTGCACGGAGAATAAAACACATATGCTTACGAACATCCTGATTTGAATTTAAGGCTATTTTAAATTATATCTCTATTGTTTGAATCGTGTAGATTGTTGTGTATCCACCAGGGGGAGCTCTCCACAGAAAACGGTGCTTTTTCAGTCCTGCTCATTGGGAAACATATTTAGTTAAAGTCGTGATATTTGCCAAGTTTAGTAGCCCATACTTGGAATTGGTGCTCAGCATTTGAGAGGGGGGGGGGTGAAATGCTCGTTTTCACTCAATATCCTGTTAATCTTGAGTACCTACAGAGTAGTACTGCATCCTTCATAACTCCAAAAAGTCTTTAGTTTTATTATATTCATAAGAGAAAGATAGTCTGTACCGATTTTTCCCGGAAAAACACGAGCGGCTGGAGGCGTGACGTGTGGGCGGAGCTAAAGAATCACGAGCGCCAGTAAGCTTTTGCGTTGAGAGGGTTTGGAAGCTGTGACTTTACCGTGAGGACAAAACCATCCAAAACAAACCGTGGCTAACAGTCAGATTCAGCGATCATATCATACATATCATATATTTCAACAGGGCATCTTGCTTTATTAATATTTATTATAAATGCCTTAAATAAGAACTTAACATAAGGGCAGATCTCTTTAGCGCACGTGATGCTTGGGTGGTCAAGAATTTTCCAGTGTTCATCCTTTGCTTCCTCTGTCCTCATTTCCTTTCCTTGCATCCTTCCCTCGTATCCTAAGGGGGTGGAGCTAAGACGCAAGAAGAAAGGAAACGAGGACCCACAAATAAGAAATAAGAAGCACTCCAGGAATGAAAAGCAGTTTTAGAGCAAATCTGGGGAGTCGCAGTACGACAGCGTGAGTAATGCTCAGTGTAAACTGAACCTAAACCAGCAGTGTTAGACTATACTGGTATATGAGCTCAGATGAGGGTGAGTGTCAGTGCTGTGCAGTCTTTATGAAGTCTTCGCCAAACTCTCTACACGTTCTTTCCGAAGGCGACCCGTGGGCCGGTGCGTGGTGCTCTGGGCTCCACACCGTCAGAGATGATCCAGATGGCCGGGGTGTATCTGTTACCCTCCATCACCACCCGGATCTCCTCGGCACGGGCCATCTCCTCCAGCTCCGGGCTGGTCTCCGGACACCAGTCGGCCACAAACTTGTCTCTGGCCTCACACAGGTTGATGGGTGTCTCCTCGGGCTGCTGGCCGAACAGAGAGTCTGCAGGAGACGAGGAGATGGTGTTTAGGTCACAAACATCACATACCCACTTCTTTATCAGTCGGTTTTGCATTTACCCACTTCTAAATCCTCATTCGGTGTCCTGCATTAGCCCAAAATCAAGACAGTCCAGCACAAGCATGTGTTAAAATCCGTAAACTCCTGTAAACATTTCAGTCCAAGGATCCAGAGAAAGAATGTGTTCAAACAGTAAGTTCAGAGAAAACCCGACCGATGGTCTGTAAATGATTCTTTTCAGTTTGTATTTGGCTTAAAAACGCTAGTGTTTTATACTGGATGCTGTAATTTTAATATAATTTTAATTATATTAAAATTAATTGGATAAAAAAAATGAATTTTTGCAAAAACTGCACCTCTTCTGTGACTAATTTTATTAATAATAAATTAACATTAACTAATATTAACTTTATGATGATTTTTACTCTGTGGAGTCAAGCAGCAGAAGTTTATTGACAACATGCAAATACTACTGGTCCAATGAGGTGAGCTAAATGAGATAAATGAAATATGAGATAGATAGATATAAATGGATATAAATATACTACTAATTATAAGACTAGTCTTATGTCACAGAGTGTTTATCCTTTGTTGGGTTGCTTTAAAAAAAAAAATGGGGCCATAAATTTAGTGTATACCCACTTCTCCAGGCACCACTACACCAATGGCCAGATCTATTACAGAACCAGACTTATTGATAGCTGCCTTTTATAATTTAGAAGTGTAGGCGTCACTAATTTTTGAAGAAATTGACTTCAGAAAGACTGAAAAGCCTATACTAGATTAAGCTTGCAGAGCTAAACCCTTTAAACTAGTATTTGAGGAGTGTAGCCGTCATTGATCATGTTTAAGCGTCTCATCTCACCTGCCAGGTCGTGGATCAGGTCTTTGATGAGGTGGCCGATGATGGCGTAGAGCGTCAACACTATGATGATGGAGGCGAGGATGATGTAGAAGACGTGAATGGGCAGATGGATGGCGTCTCGAGCAGGTGGGATGTAATTCTTGAAGAACACCTCCTCCTCACCAGATGGGGGCAGCAGAGGAGGCTCACTCCCGGCCATCACACTCTTATCCAGAACACATCCTCACCGTTAACACCAATACAAGAACAACTGACCCTAACCTGACCCTGCTCTTCAATGATCAATGAGCTGATCACAGAACAGATTGGTTGATTTCTCATAATATCTCAGTAGTTTCCTTACACACAGTATTTCAGTGAGCTCACATTATAATGAACTTTTATCATGTCAATTATAGACTTGTAAGCCAATACATACGTCCAGGTGAGAGTTTGTTCACAGGCCGTGATGAAGGTCAGATGTCATCCGTCCAGCGGAATCACAGTGTTATATGATCACATTGTCGCCTTCCTCTGAAGCTCCAGCAGTGAATGAAGAATAAAAGATGGAGGTGTTGATGTACGCATGTGAGCCGCTGTGATTGGCTGAGACGCTCAAGGTCACAGGCTTTATCAGCAGATATTATCCAGCTTTAGCACGGCTTACAGACTGGTTATGGTTAGGGTTAATCATAAACTGAGTGGGAGAAAAGGTACACAGAATTTAACTTTATTAATAATAAACCTCATGAGTTATATTCTAGCATTGTAAAACCTAATAAAATGGTCTAATAACAGCAGCTCAATTAAAACAGTACACAATAAAAAATAGTTAATTGTCACCATGATTTAGCATGATGCATTTCTTTCTTCTGATTTTAAGCTCTGGACAGCTTCATGAGATTCTGCTGCGGTGTTTTAGAGCAGAACATCTCACATGTTTCGGTCCTCATTGACTCAGACAGGCTTTAGAATAATCTCGTAGCTCATGAAGATGAATCAGACACAAGAAGCTGTTGGTTCCATAATGAGGAGAGGCTTTATTTCTATTTTTCATTTGCATCATCTATGCCTTCTTGTTTATTTATATACAGTGCCAAAATATGAACTATCCCAGAATTTATTTTATTGGCATCACAGAACACAGTGGTTACGTTGATGACATCACAGCGATCACATGACCACGCCCTCTTTTCATGCTGAAAGACTGTTATCTGCACTTTGCTTCTCTACAGCAGCTAAAAGAGCATCTGGTCTGATAAAAACATGCTAAAGACAAATTGAAAACATAAAAGCCAGAGTAATGACAGCTGGCACCGACTCTCCTGTATGTAGACTCATAGTTTAGAGATGTAATGAAGGCTGGATCCTGTGATGATGACGGGGCTCGGTGATGTTGGATCCCGGCAGTAGACCGGCTCGTTCTTCCTCCATCCGAACCCTCTCCTCTTCACAGCGCTCAGAATCACCAGCTTCAGTTTTAGGGCCAAACACCCAGTCTGAGGAGAGACGATGAAAACCATTCAGTTTGTGTGAAGGAGCAGAACACACACTGCTTATATTAGAAGACACAACCCTCCATCAGTCATCCTCTGAGGACGGATCTCAAATATCATACGCTCAGTGTTGTGAAGAGCTCAGCTGAGCAGAGGAGGATCTTTCTGAAGAACAGCGGGCAGTTTAATGGACTCATAAACAACCGTCACAAAACACACAAACAGGGAGGTACAGAGCATCAGAAGAACATGGAAACGTGGACTACACGTCAATATCTGTGATGTGAACGAGCTTCATCAGGACAGGACCAGCCATTTACACTAGGTTTTCAAAGTTTATATCTGCCTGGATTACAGGGGAACGATTGAGCCGCAGAGAACAAGGAGAAGATTCATCAAAGCTTGTGTTCCAGCAGATCCAACATTCCCCAGATTAGGAGAACCAGAAATCCAGAAATTCCCATCTCATCCAGCACAGGAGAGAATAATGGGCAGGAAGAAGCCCCACCAGCGTCACACGTCCACAGGAGCACTTCACACCACAGACTCTACAGAGAGCTATAGAAACTTTAACGCAATTCTTACCGTAACACTTATTTTCTTTGTGAACATGATGTGAGACTAAACTCCTCATGCTCCCGAGCCGCGCCGCTCTGTCTGCTCCGAGCACACTTCATCTGGGTTTTCTGAATTTAACCTCATCAGCTCATATAAGAGAAACGTCCACTCCACGATTGTGATGGAGGTGTTGAACACGATGATCAAGATCAGGAGCCAGTGCAACATGCTGGTGTTCTGTCATGCAGCGGTGTTGTGTCTCTCAGAGACGCCTGTACTGCTATTATCCACTGATCGCACTTGAAAACGCTGTCATATGCATCTCCAAAACTAATCCAACTGTTTATCTAATAAGCCTTCAGCTCAGATCCCATACTGCCCTGCTTACAAGCCCCCCCGGACCCCAGATCTGCTCCTTCATGTGTGTCTCATCACAGTCTCCTCTGAATCACACACAACCGTCTCAGAACAGAACGCTTCATCAGTCATTTCATTTCTTCTCGCAGGTGAAATAAAGCAACATGACCAGCAACACTTCTTCAAGAAAAGTCCCATTTGTGTCTCTGTGACAAACACTATTTGACTATTTTAGTGTGTGATGGAAAGAAATGCATTTATGTTTTCATTAGATCAAAGTAGAATGTCTCCATTCATCATATAAAAAGGCTTCATGTATTTGAGGAAATACAGTAAGTGCTGACTGTAGTAATGGGTCTTCAACCTCTCAAATATTCTGAATAGCAGTGCTCAAGGTTTAATAATAAAATATAAGATTCTGAGAAAAGACCATTAAGAAGAAGAATATTTGCTGACTGGTGATCTGAAAGTTGATGAACTGTAGTGAAATGACAGAAAAAGTCACCATTTCCTACTGGGCAAGTTGTTTCTTCAAGAAATATCTTATGTAAAGAGTTAATACATAATTACATGTTGTAATACATTGAACAGTGAGACTGTTTTTCTCTTACCTGTACATGAATAAGTGCTCCACAATTCCCAAATCATGCTTTTGTTACAGAACAAACAGGACAAAAGAAAAAAAGAAGGCTGACAGGAAACTTAACAATGTAAGAGAAAGCGTTCTGTAGCTGCAGAGGAGAAAGATCTACATGACTCTACGCCGGAGACACTTCCTCTGTCTCTGCCTCTTTGAAGAAGACCTCCGACATCAAGAAGGTCCAGAAGATGATGCTCATGGAAATGTTGACGACGACCATGAAGATCAGGAGCGGATGCAACATGCTGCCGGCCGGAGGATAACCTTCCTCTGAACAGGAGCGTGTGAGCGAGCGTCAGTCTTCATCATCATCATCATCTCTCTCTCTTTCACTCTCTCTCTCTCTCTCTCTCTCTCTCGCTCTCTCTCTCCAGAGACGCAGATAATCCGGATGTAATGAGACACGCTTGTTGAGGAACAACAGTCAGCATCATCACATATCAAGCCAGCAGCACAGAAGCAGTCATCAGTAGCACAGGAATATTTGTAGAAATAGTCAACAATACAAAATCATTTTTGGCATAAAATTAAAAATGTATAACTGACTCATCCAATGTATTGTTGTCTATTTCTACAAATATTCCTGTGCTACTGCTTCTGTGCTGCTGGCTTGATATGTGATGATGCTGAATGATGTTCCTCAGCAAGCGTTCCATGTTCCATGAAGACATTTTGTAAATCTCCTACCGTAAATATAACAAAACATTTGAGAAAACTTAAGAACTTAATTTGAACAACTTTAAAGATGATTTTCTCAATTTTTTGATTTTTTTTCTCCCTCAGATTTTCAAATAGTTGTATCTCAAACAAATATTGTCCTCCTAACAAACCACACACCAATGGAAAACTAAATGTATAAATCTCAATCAAAAACCCTAACCCTTATGACACTCATCTACAGGTCCTAAAGTATATCTTTGAGAACCTAGAATGACCCTTGACCCGAAGACACCTGTTTTCCCTGATATTATCTCAAGACAACAGGAGATATAATCCTCAGATTAATCTAAACCCTCACAGAGACAGATGGTATTTTATGAGGAGCACTGTTAAACTGATCATTACCCAGAAATGACCATCCTGTGATCGTTTACTCGCCGCTCAAACCTGTGTCCAGTTTGGAAGACAAAGAAGATATTTTAAAGAACAATGGATACAGCAAAGGACACCAGTGACTTTTATTGAACAAAAACATGACACTTGGTTCAATACAAACATCAGGAAGAATAGGATCCTAATGAGAGGCAACATTACTGTTTATGTTTAATGATCTAAAAGAAGGCCAGTGAATGAAGACACAGTACAGAGGTGTACAGTCTTTATGATGAAAAACATCTGTATCTTCAGGATCTTTTCTCTTCTCTTCAGGATACTTGAGTCTCAGTGTGATTGATTCAGCTGCTGATGTATAAATCAGTTCAGTTTCACACAGGTGTAGAGAACGATATTAATTAACAGCATCCACGAACTCACCGGTCCCCAACCGTCCCTGGAGAGTCTGGCGTAGTCTTGATCAAGACACATCAGGGGTGTGACATCAAAGCACCGCAAGAGCCATTCAAAAGCATAAAGAGTCGTCTGCTCTCCAATCGCTCTCACTGTGCTTTGCGTCTGGAATAAGCCTACTGTCTGCTAGTGAGCTGATGATCTGAATCAGGTATGATTTATTAAAGAGACTCCAGCAATCACTACACTAACTAACCCACAGCAGATCTGAGCCAACAAACTTCTGTCCCGGTGTCTTTCTTTACAGTTCGTTACTCTCACTGTGATGTTCTGCATTCAGATGTGTCTGAAGTGAACAGATCAGATCAAGTTCTGGAAAACACACAGCACAAAACAGAGGAGAAGAACAGCCAGAGCGTGGCAGCACATCCCGGTCAGACACCAAGCGTCCGCTGCTGCGTCTCCTGCTGCAGGAAGTACTGACAGAACAGAGCTCGGACTTCCTCTCCGTCGCAGTCATCTGTGGCGGGCGACACCTCGTCTGCGGGCTGTGGACTCTCCTCGGTCCTCACGGCCTCCTCCCAGCGCTCGATGAACTCGTCTCCGTGCACCTCGCACACGTTGTGCAGCACGCAGCAGGCCAGGATCATGGTGGGCACCACGTCCATGCGGCAGTCGTTCCTCTTCAGCAGACACTGCCAGCGCGCTCGGAGCCGCAGGAAGGCCTCGTCCACCACGCCGCGCGCCCGCTCCAGACGCCGGTTAAACACTCTCTGACTCTCTGTGAGCTCGCTGGACTCGGGGAAGCTCTTCAGCAGCCAGCTCTTCAGCGGGTATCCGGCGTCTCCCAGCATCAGGAAGCCCAGCGGCCGGCCCATGAAGTCCAGCGGTGGCTCGTGCAGCAGGAAGCCGTCGCAGCCGCGCGCCCACAGCGTGGAGTTCTGCAGGATGGCCGAGTGCTCGGTGCTGCCCGGGAACCCAGCGCACACGTCCCAGAACTGCCCCAGACCGTTCACCGCGCCCTGCGTGACCACCGACAGCCAGCCGCGGCTGTTCCAGTAGCTGTTGGTGTTGCTGGACGGTGCGATGATGGGCACGTGGAGGCTGCCGACCGCTCCCACGCAGTGAGGGAAGCCCCAGCGGGTGGAGAAGAGTCTGGCGGCGTCCTCCAGCTCCTGCTCGCTCGGGGGTCGCAGGTACAGCGGTCGCAGCAGCAGCACGATGGCGTGACACACGTCTCTCACACACTTGCAGACGGTGGAGCGTCCCACGCCGAACAGAGCGCTGATGGTGCGGTACTCCACGTTAGAGGCCAGACGCCACAGAGCCACGGCCACACGCTTCTCCAGCGGCAGCGCCGGACGCAGACGAGTGTCCTGACGGCTCAGACGCGGCTTCAGCTTCCCACACAGCAGGAAGAACGTCTCTTTAGTCATGCGGAACTTCTCCAGCCAATCAGAGGGCTGGAACTCCCGCATGACCACACGCTCCCACCAATCGGTGCTCTCGATGCTGCTCCAGACCCGTGTGGGGCGCGCCGGTGGACCGCTGACCGGACGAGACGTCTGAGCGATCATCATCTGCGAGAGGAAGACAGCTCAGTTAGAGCCACATGCACAGTTCAGGAGTGTACAGAACGTCTCGTATTCGGATTATATGAAGTATTAAAAGGTCATAGAATTTTAGCAGACATGAGTAATGAAGTATTTTATTAAAAATAAATGTAAACGATATTAAAGGGGTGGTTGACTTTTTTTTTTCTAGACTTGATTGTGTTTATGGGGTGCAGTCTAACATGTGTTAATGCTTTGTTCTTTAAAGGGGTCATATGATGCAATTACATTTTTTTCTTCCTCTTTGGAGTGTTACAAGTTCTTGGTGCATAAAGAAGATCTGTACAGTTGCAAAAACTCAAATTCAATAATATATTCTTTATAAAAGTTAATAGTTAACCAGGCCCTCCTAAAACGCCTCTTCATTTAAACACGTCACGATGTGGGAAGAGCTGCATAACGACGCCCAAATGTTCACACAAAGAAAGAAGGTGCAACTTTTATTCTCTCTGTTGCTGCTGGCATCATGTCGTGTAGACGCTGTGCATTTCGTTTTGAAAGCAAAACTACTTTGGTCTTCAAAAAAAGGACACAACTAGAAATCAGAGGTTAAGTTGTATTTATGACACTGTTCCAGAACAGTTCAACCCAAATATTCAGATGTGTGCAGCACATTTTATGGAGGACAAGGACTGTTTCCTGAATCAGTAGCGTACAATATGGTGTCTGTTACAAGGACAGTCCTGACTTTTAAATAGCTTAAAAATGCGTGCGCGTTATACATTCACTTCGAATTAGCAGCAATTGGCAATCTGGCATCAATTGCTTGAATGGACAAAAAAAAAGATCACTGATATTAAATACAGACCTTTTATTAAAATAACAAATAAAATTACCACCATGTATAGGCTGAAAAAAAAAACTGAAATCGGCAAGCTGTGGACCCAAACAAATAAGAAACATAGTCAGGATTTAGACCGTATCATAGTACTGAGACTGCTCTCCTTAGAGTTACAAATGATCTGCTCTTATCATCTGATCGTAGGTGTATCTCTCTATTAGTTTTATTGGATCTTAGTGCTGCGTTTGACACAATTGACCACAACATTCTTTTGCATAGACTTGAACACTTTGTTGGCATCAGTGGAAGTGCATTAGCATGGTTTAAATCGTACTTATATGACCGCCATCAGTTCGTAGCAGTGAATGAAGATGTATCATATCGATCACAAGTGCAGTATGAAGTACCTCAAGGCTCAGTACTAGGGCCGCTACTCTTCACGCTTTATATGTTACCCTTGGGAGATATCATCAGGAAACATGGTGTTAGCTTTCACTGTTATGCTGATAATACTCAGCTCTATATTTCTTCGCGGCCCGGTGAAACACATCAATTTGAAAAACTAATGGAATGCATAGTCGATATAAAAAACTGGATGACGAGTAATTTCTTACTGCTAAATTCAGAAAAAACTGAGGTGTTAATTATAGGACCTAAAAACTCTGCTTGTAATAACCTAGAACACTGTCTAAGACTTGATGGTTGCTCTGTCAATTCTTCGTCATCAGTTAGGAACCTAGGTGTGCTACTTGATCGCAATCTTTCCTTAGAAAGCCACGTTTCTAGCATTTGTAAAACTGCACTTTTCCATCTCAAGAATATATCTAAATTACGGCCTATGCTCTCAATGTCAAATGCAGAAATGTTAATCCATGCATTTATGACTTCAAGGTTAGATTATTGTAATGCTTTATTGGGTGGTTGTTCTGCACGCTTGGTAAACAAACTACAGCTAGTCCAAAATGCAGCAGCAAGAGTTCTTACTAGAACCAGGAAGTATGACCATATTAGCCCGGTCCTGTCCACACTGCACTGGCTCCCTATCAAACATCCTATAGATTTTAAAATATTGCTGATTACTTATAAAGCTCTGAACGGTTTAGCACCTCAGTATTTGAATGAGCTCTTTTACATTATACTCCTCTACGTCCGCTACGTTCTCAAAACTCAGGCAATTTGATAATACCTAGAATATCAAAATCAACTGCGGGCGGCAGATCCTTTTCCTATTTGGCTCCTAAACTCTGGAATAACCTACCTAACATTGTTCGGGAGGCAGACACACTCTTGCAGTTTAAATCTAGATTAAAGACCCATCTCTTTAACCTGACATACACATAACATACTAATATGCTTTTAATATCCAAATCCGTTAAAGGATTTTTAGGCTGCATTAATTAGGTAAACCGGAACCGGGAACACTTCCCATGACACCCGATGTACTTGCTACATCATTAGAAGAATGGCATCTACGCTAATATTAGTCTGTTTCTCTCTTGTTCCGAGGTCACCGTAGCCACCAGATCCAGTCTGTGTCCAGATCAGAGAGTCACTGCAGTCACCCGGATCCAGTACGTATCCAGACCAGATGGTGGATCAGCACCTAGAAAGGACCTCTACTGCCCTGAAAGACAGCGGAGACCAGGACAACTAGAGCCCAGATACAGATCCCCTGTAAAGACCTTGTCTCAGAGGAGCACCAGGACAAGACCACAGGAAACAGATGATTCTTCTGCACAATCTGACTTTGCTGCAGTCTGGAATTGAACTACTGGTTTCGTCTGGTCAGAGGAGAACTGACCCCCCAACTGAGCCTGGTTTCTACCAAGGTTTTTTTCTCCATTCTGTCACCGATGGAGTTTCGGCTCCTTGCCGCTGTCGCCTCTGGCTTGCTTAGTTGGGGTCACTTCATCTACAGCGATATCGTTGAGCTTACTAAATAAAAACACTATAAATTGGCATTTATGTGCCTGTACATCTCAAGGTATCGCACACCGGACACTTACATTCTATACGAACGAGCTCATTTCCATTTCCAGCTAATTTAACATAAAACTATGCAGATGGCGCTCTGTGTTGCGGCAAGAATTTGGACAGCGCCCTGAGTCAGAGCTGGACGCCGTCGGTGTGCTTACACTCGTAGAGAATAATGTGATCGGATTTTAAAGACGTGGCGCTGCGCTTCTCGTCCGGTGCGTGACCCCGTTAAAATAAATATGATTCCCCGCGCTACCGGAGTGTTTACGATCTGATTGTTGCAGAGACCAAGAAACGGTCATCCTCGGTAGGAATCCCGTGAGAGAAGATGAGGAGAACAGAATGAGGAGGAAGCGACGTCGAGCCGCAGCCCAAAAGAAAAATACTCTGGAAGCACTGTTAATAAATGTTTTTATTTTGTAAGCTTAAGTTTTTATTTTATATTCGTTTCTTATTTATATTATTTTATTTTATTTAAACTGTATAATTTATTTAGGCTTATTTTATTTTCATTTTAAAAACGTTCTAATATTGTCGGGGAAGTCATGGCCTAACGGTTAGAGTGTTGGGCTTGCAATCCATGTGAGTTCGAGTCTCGGGCCGGCAGGAATTGTAGGTGGGGTGTGAATGTACAGCGCTCTCTCCTCCTTCAATACCCTGACTGAGCAGCTCACTGATGCCCACTGCTCCATGTGTGCGAGCACTCTGGGTGGGTTAAACGCAGAGCACGAATTCTGAGTATGGGTTTTATTCGTTATGTTAATAAAAGGTCTGTATTTAATATCAGTTTTTATTTTTATTTTTTTTATTTTTTTGTCCATTCAAGCAATTGACGCCGGATTGCCAATTGCCGCTAATTCGAAATGCATGTATAACGCGCACGCATTTATAAACCATTTAAAAGCGAGGAAAAGAGGTCTGTAGCGGTCTACTTTTACAACCTCCTTTACGAAAATTGTTCATTTTAATTG